>NW_026895826.1:0-186306 GCF_033153095.1 Gastrolobium bilobum | reverse complement strand
AGAAGTCTTAAGTCCTAAGGGAATGTCGCTAGAACATCTCAAACATCCTGCGTCCGAACGGTCGAATCCTCTTCAACTGCTGAGGCAACCACCACTGGCGCCTGATTATTCTCAACCTGCTCAGCAGTCATGTCATCGGTACCACCGCCATTCACAACAAGATCGGCTGACGTAACATGCCCATCATCATCTCGCGTATGATCACTATCCGTGTCAGTCATAGGAAGCACGCCACGCGCTCCTTCATCGTCATCAGTCTCTGGCGCCATTTCAATCACCTTCACAACATCACCTTCAAGGTGCTTTACAATCTGGCCATCCTCAACATCGTAAGACGAATCCAGGCCAGTCAAGTTAGCACCAGGATACCTGACGGCAACCTGTTGAAGGGTGTTGTAGAAAGAATCATACATCAGATCGGCCAGAGCCTTTTCCAACTATTCCACTTGCCCAGAAGCCTTCTTATAATCGTCATCCCTGGCGTGGAGGCTCCCTTGCACAACAAATAAATCTGAAGATAATTGATCTCTCTCTGCTTGAAGAATCTTTTTTTCCTTCTTCAAATCCTCTACTGACTGGCTCAGACTGCTTTTAACAGCGATTAATAGTTTCACCGCATCCTCTGCCGTCTTTAACCTCGCAGACAGAGACTTTGAAGAAGCTTTCCCATCAGCAACTTCTTTACCAAGGAGCCCTACGTCAGCAGTCAAGCTATCAACCTGCCGTCCCAAATCAACAAGACGATCCTCTTGTTGGGAACACCGTTCATCAAAATCCAGGGCAATCTCTTGTTGGCCTAGGATACGGCCAATAATCACTTGGGTGCAGTCCTTATACTGCTGGCGGTCGAAACGCGCAGGCACTACCATCTTGGGACGCCTGATATTGGGGAATCCGTGGATAAGGTCCCTCTCCGACAGGCTGAGCGCCCTGCTCGCAGGAATTTCAGAAAGAGGAGGGGAACCTACAGCCTCAGATGGCCCACGAGGGTCGTCATCCCCTCCATCGCCTGAAGCATTGTTAATTGCCTGGTCACTTTCAGGAGCGCCGTCCCGAGTCAGACCGTCCCCAAAAGGCTCAGTGCGTCTCGCCTGGAAAGATCTGGGAGGAGTCAAGCTTACTGTCGCACCTCGTGATCCAGACCCAAATGTTGATTCACTGGCAGAAGAATGGCCAGTCACGCCAATGGATTCTTTAATAATGGGGTGATTAGCCCGTTTCTCAAGTTCACCAGCTGGGATGTCAGCAGCAGAATGAACTTTCTTCTTGTTTGGTCTCACCTCTTTGTCCTTCCCCTTGTCCACGCCTTTCCTTTTAGGAGGAAGGATGGTTTGAAGCTGAGGTGCCACCCCATGCTTGGCTCTCAACTTAGCAGCCGCGTCGCGAGCAAGCATCAACGCATCAGGCGCCATGCTTCCAACTGCAAACAGAGAAAAAAGTTAGCACTAAACAATTACAAACAAGTGAAGAAAATCTAGATCATTACAAAGGAAAGTAAAACTCAGAACGCCTTCACACCTCCATGACACAACACCTGCTTCGTAGGCCACCGGTCCAAAAACCCTTTCACCTCCACAAACCAATCAACCACCTTCACCTCCTCAGGAGTCAAACTCCCAAAAGTAGAAGAGTACTGACTAGCGGGTATCTCGTAATGGGCCTTAGTCCAGTACAAGGGAAACCGGCACTCTCCGCTCGCCGAATCTACGAAAAAAGGAAGCTCTCCCTCGCCCAACGTGGGTTCAATCTTGAAAAATGTGTGTTTCCAGTTCTTGTACGAATTGGCGTACTGAGCAAAAATCACTCCTAGCGCAGTTCCCGCCTTCAACGACACCCATCGAAGTTTCTTCTTTGAAGGAGATACCTGGAAGCAGTAAAAGAAGAGCCATACAGAGATCGCCCATCAAAAATACTGACATATGCTTTCAAAGACCCGAACGGACGCCCAGGCATTTGGATGAAGCTGAGAGGGTGCAACCTGCAAGTGGGATAATACCCCCATCTCAAACTCAGTAAGCAGAAATCTCACTTTCTGGTCAGTAAAATGAGTCTTATAAACCATGAAACGCCACCGACGCTTCGCCATGTCGCTAGGTTCGTCACAGGCCCGGCGATCACTCGTAACCGCGAACGGTTGCCACATCGCCTAATGAACACCATCTTCAGTGATCACAAAGCTAGGCTCAGTTTTGTAGTGACGGACCAAGATGTCACGATCTGCATAACTGGATGACGAAGTCGCAATCTCCGGGTCAACCCAGTCCCTCGCCTCGAGGCGGCCTGACGGTTGAACAATCTCCATTAGTCAAGAAGAATCCTACCTGGGAGTGATAAACACAGTCAATCCACAAGTTTACCAACGCCAGAAGACCACTGCGAAGAGAAACAAGACGGCTCACCTCGCCCCCACCAACACTCCCATCACCACCAATACCTTCCCCACGCCAAAAAAAAAAAAACTTCAGGATTGAAGGCCATCACGGTTAACTCACCATCAGAGTCCGAAGTGTCTGAAGAACTCGAACAGTAAAAATCCGAATAGCTCAGGTTTGAAGGCCACCAAGCAGGCGGTACCTTATAAAGCCCTATGTCTTCAAATATGGCGTCCCACACGCCATCCCTTATCAGGCGACCATCCTCTGGGTGGTATCTACCTAAGCGGTTCTCTGTAGATTCGTCATACATACGACGATGGAAAGATTTGGAGATGGGAGGAATTTGACCGTAAGGCTTTCGAGGGGCGACCGAAGAAGGGCTAGGGCGGAAATAATACTCTAAGGGACGGTTCTGACGCAGGCGATTAATGTTGGATACCGGTCGAATAAGTCGCTCGGCCACAAGCTCAGAATGCCGCGAAACACAACGACGAGAAGCAATCCGCGAATTTCGCGAATCACAAGATGACCTAGAATGATCCCTCCGCGAAGAGGAAAGGCTGGCCCCCTCGATTGTCTCTCCTAAACGCCACCTTCTAGATCTTACAAACGAGCGCCCGCCTGGTCTAGAATTTCCCTCCCCAATTGCTTCAAGGCGTCCACTATGAGGGTTAGAACAAGACGCCTCGCCAACATAAGGGAGGACAGACCCTAAAGCTCTCTCGGGAAGGAGATTCTGAATCTCCTCTTTACTAAAACCCAGAAGTTCGGGTACCTTACCGTGGGCCAATTTCTCAACCCCAGGAACCAAAGGACGACTGGGGGCACGACTAGCAAGATATTCTCGCATGGCTGGCCCCACAGCATCGTCTCTCATTGCCTCAAAGGCTTCATCAAACTCTTCTTCCTTAATTTCTTCTTCTAGTTCAGGAAGTATGAGACCAGGGATGGGTTCAGTAAGCCTAACCATCAACCTTCACCAGAAGGACAACAGAAGAAAACCAGAAAGAAACAAGGAAAGCAAAGAAGAAGCAACACTATACCTGTAATCGCAGAAAAGGAGAAGAAAGAAGACCGGCACAATCACGCTGGACCGAATAGGAAATAAGCAGGAAGGAGAGCACAACAATATGGATCGCGTAAAGAAGGACCCAAACGAAGTGTCTCCCCCTTTTAAAGAAAAAGGGGTCACGCACGTGCACGTGCAAGCTCCCCTCACTCAACCGTTGATGACAATCATCACACAATGGGCGGTGAGATGAGGGACATAACAGCGAATGAAGAGGACACGTCACTTATCAAAGGGTCATTTCGTTCGTACACGTGTAAACCCTCACCACTCAACCATGAGATGACACTCTCATCGTGCAATGGGCGATTGGGATGAGGGGGTAAAGGGTCATTTCAAGAAAACACGTCACCCATCACTTCGCATTAATGCGCCATAAATAATGACATTTAGATACCTGCAAATGGTAATGATGGACGCAGCTCATCATTACAACTCCTCGAAAACTGAAAAGCCTCATAAGAGTGCCAGAAGTGGCAGCCTTTTCACTTACATCACCAACCAATCACCGTCACCAAGAAGAAGTTACAACTGTCACCAAAAGGAATCGCCCGCGCTCAAGTATTTCACATCGCCAAACAAGGCGTTGTCAAATCCTACTTACCTTGGCATCAACCTATGCTTGTTACCAGGCTGGGGGGCTCCTGGCGCCGGCGATAAGAGGCTTTGTAGTAATTTCACTCTTGGAGGACGCCCAATTAGAACGCCAGTCATTCCAGAAGAATGAAAACCTAAAATACCCTTAGAAGAGCTGAAGACAAACTGTCACTCGTCCAACACCAGTCCAGAGAACGCCCCCGCACCAGATTTGATAGACCCCAAGATCTTTCAGTAGGCGACACCAATCAGACGACGCTTAGTAACTGCGGGGGGGACGCGAGCGAAGGCGACACCACCTATATGTCGCACGACAAAGCCTATCAATTAAGGTGATCGCCCTAAAGGTAACACCAAAAGCCTTTAACTTGGCACCATCCTACGGTTGCTGTCAAGCTGGGGGGCTCCTGTTCCGGATGGCCCAAGCACTGGAGCGGCCCAGCTGCTCAGGCCCAATCCTCAGCCTTGTTCCGCGTCAGCCCTTAGGGCTGACGTGGACCCTCACGACCTCCAAGACTGCAGCACGTCCAAGAGATGCACCAAAATATCCCACCTTGGGACATTAACCACAAAAGGCAGTCGCCATAAGCACTGCAAAAGGAATCTGCCCCTTTGCTCAGTGCTGACATCGCCTGATGCAGTGGGTGCAGCGCTGCCATTGTGACAGCGCCAACCGCACCTAACACCACCATCAAGGGAGCACATCCCAAGGAGGGTTGACCCCCACCTCACCAACCCACACCATTTTCCTTATAAATAGCCCTCGTGGGCACGGCAGAATGATCATCTTTTATGTACTGTTATTATGCCCGTTTATCTTAAGTCATATACTTGTTATCCACCATTGATATTTGCTTGCTTATACTTGGAGCAATACCCTCTAGCCTGGTCATTACCTCAGCTAGGGGTACCATCCATATAGTAACATTATCCTCAAAGGGTACATAGTGGACTTATAGATTTCAACTGTACAACTTGAAATGCAAATGCAACATAATTATATTATTTGATTTAAGATACAATTGGACTATGAATTTAACCAATTGAATGAATCCAACTGTATTTTACAAGTTCCACTAATATAATAGATATTTAATTTTAAAATATTCTTTTATATTGAGAGGGATTTGTGTTTTCATTTTTATCGGCTGATTTTACTTCTTTTTGTAGGAGAGAACACCGGGTAGGCTTCATGGAAAGGCTTTCCGATTTCGAATCCTCAAATATCGAAACGAACCCCGACATAAAGTCATGTTGAATTGACGGTTTGTCATTTTCAAAGGTCAAAAAGTATGCAAAGACCACAACCCATGTCTGTGCCATCAAATATTTTCCATGCATATGCAAGCACTCTCTTTCATGCGATCGAGTGGTGCCAACGGTTACCACTACCACAGTCCACAAATTAATAAATAAAACATGGAGTTGGGGTCTAATATATTTAAATACAAATTAATGGTGAAGGAAAATGTATTAAGATAAAAATAAAATAAAAAAGAATAATCATTAATTTATATTTTGATTTCTCATATGATAAATTTGAATATCCATTCCCTAAAACATTACATGGAGAACGGGGAGAGCAATACTGGCTTCCATCTGATCAGCCAGTAATATTCATAATCAAACATATCTCTTGTTTGCTTCACGCATGTTGAAATTCTATGGTTACTAGAACTGTTAAATTATCATTTAACCTTTCACTCTCTTCCATTTTATTATTCTTTTCATTTGATTCGTTTTCTAGCACCTGATCATATCTCTAAAAGAATTTAATTAAATATATTTATTTGGGATTCAATTAAATTTATTTGTGCCCAATAGGAAGTGTGTGTTTATATAATTAGTCTATATCTATATAATATATTTATGCCCAATAGGAATACGTGTTATGTCCTTATATAATATATATATATATATATATATATATATATATATATATATATATATATATAAAATAAGTCTATCTATATAATGCCCAATAGAACTGGACGCGTGCACACAAGTTTCTTTATAGGAAAATAACTAATAAAGAAAAAATGATGAGAACATTATATTGAATTTCACAAGACAAATAAAAAAATAACCAAAGCTAAATATTACAAAGCAAAGAACTAAGACTAAAAATATAAATAACGAAAGGGCAATAGACGTAAAAGTATGTTCATCACTATGTTCTTCTTTTTAAATACAAGCAAAACCAACATCTACAACAGATTTTATTAAGCATGCGTACCCCAATAAAACAATGAATCAAAAACAAATAAAATGAAAAGATGATGATTGACTGAGTTTAATTTGAAGAACGATCTCTTGCTGCAGAAATATTCAATAGAAGTGACTGTGAGAGAAGGTAATTACGTGGCTGATTTGTTAGCAGGAAACACGACAAATAATAGCTGCCAAATTTGCTATTTTAACTCATCATCGTCTGGATGTGCTGATTTAGTATTACGAGATGTAATAGGGGTTGGAATGGCACGTATGTGCCTGACTCAGAATAGCTAGCTTTGTTTTTTTTTTTTTTTTTTACCATTACTTGTGTTGGGCTTCCTCCTTCAATACTAAGCCCAAGCCCATTGAGGGATTTCTCAAAAATCCCAAACCTTAAACTCTAAATTCCACCTCCTCTATATATTCATTAGTTGAGGGTGGAGGCTAGGTTAGAAGAGAGTGATTAGAAATTTGAGAGAAATTTGTTTGAGCAAAGCTTAAAGCTTTATATTTGAGAGATCTCTAGAGAGAGTTTGAGTGAAACATCTCTTGGGAGGTTTGATTATCACCATTGTTGGAGAGGTTGAGTTAACCATCACATTGGTGATTTTGATTATTTGTAACCATTATTTTCATAGTGGATTTTTGATTTGGACTAGGTCCCGTGGGTTTTTACTTCTTCATTGAAGAAGGTTTTTCCACGTTAAATCTGGCTGTGTTCCCCTTTTGTCTCTCCTGTTTGCGTTTTAATTTTCCGCTGCGCTGCCCGACCTGGTGAAGTTCAGGCCAAGGTATTGTCGAGATCCGAGATCAGGATCTTGTTGATTGACATCCGCACAAAGGCTGCTTAGCCGAGCTTGAGGGAACCGAGTTCCCAACAGTGGTATCAAAGCCCGAGTTCGACGAGTTCTGAGGGAGACGAGATGGAGACCAATGGCATAACCAATGATGGAGACATGTTCAAGCTGACCGCAGACAATTTCACCTATTGGAGACCGATGATGGAAGATCGTCTCTACTGCAAAGATTTACATGAGCCCATTATCCTTGATAAGAGACCGGAAGGAAAAACCGATAAGGAGTGACAGATCCAGAGTTGTAAGGCGGTAGCTACGATTAGAAAATATATTGACAAAAGCCTATTTGAGCACGTGTCCGAGTTTACGAACGCGTACGAGTTGTGGACGAAGCTGGAGTCCATGATTCAAAAGAAGACTCCCAGGAACAAAGCACACCTGGTTCGCCGACTTGTGAAGTTGGAATACAAGGACAGTATGAGTATGATTGAACACCTCAACACGTACAAAGGTATTGTGAATCAGCTATCAAAGGCTGAGATGAAAATTGATGACGAGATGCAGGCCTTGCTGCTGTTGAGTTCGCTGCCAGAAAGCTGGGATACTCTGGTGGTGACCTTGAATAATTTGACTCCAGATGAAAAATTGAAGATGGATGTCGTGACAAACAGCCTCCTGGGCGAAGAAGCCAGGAGAAGAGAACAAGGTATTTCGAGCACGTCTGAGGCCAACGTTGCTGAGAACAGAGGGAAATCCGACTCCCGGGGTAGAAGCAAGAGCCGGGGTTGAGGTCGTGATAGGCGAGAAAAGTCCAGAGGTCGGTCAAAGCCGAAATATGAGTTGAAGTGCTTTTACTGTGGAAAGACAGGTCATAAGCAGCCAGACTGCTGGACCCTGCAAAATAACGAGAAGAACGGCTCTGTGAATCCGGATCAGATTATTCCCAAGAAGAGGGAAGACAAGAGCACCACTGCGGTGGCTGCCAATTCTGATGCCGAGATATTCCTCCTTGGTGAGGGTAATTATTTGAATGTTGCATATGATGACTGCACTTGGATTGTTGACTTTGGTGCCTCCTTCCACGTTACTCCACTCAAAGGTTTTTTCTCCTCTTACCGAGGTGGTGATTTTGGAGTCGTGAAGATGGAAAATCAAGTGACCAGCAAGATTGTTGGTGTTGGTGATGTAACCCTGACCACAGATGTCGGATGCCGACTTGTCTTGAAGAATGTGAGGCATGTACCTCACATGCGTTTGAACCTAATCTCGGTAGGCAAACTTGATGATGCCAGGTTAGTGAACTACTTCGGTAGTGTCAGATGGAAGCTGACCAAGGGAAACTTGGTCGTGGCTCGAGGTAAGAAGGAAGGCTCCTTATATGTGATGCAAGGAAAGATCAATGGAGGAGAAGACAATTCTGTCCGAGATGAATCTAGCTTGGAGCTATGGCACAAGCGCCTCGGCCACATGAGCGAGAAAGGGCTCCAAATCCTGAACAAGAAAGGATCATTGACCGGGTTGAAAGGCCAAGCGTTGGAGAGTTATGAAGGTAAAATGGCCTTGAAGGCCGTAGCATGTGAGAGGGAAAAACAAAATTTTTCATATGCGGAATTACACATGCAATCAAGAATCATGCTTTATGGCATGTGATGTTACCTTTGTTTGTGAGCTCAAAACTCCAAGACGACCAGTGTTAGGTTTGAAGGGTTCAAACCCTCTAACGTTGATCCACACCACCCACGTCAAGATGCAAGAACTATTTCTTGAAAGCCACCAATTGACCACCACAGAGAGGCTTGCTATGTGCTCAATAGGTGAAGAAGGAGGCTAGGTATATATGTTTAGAAGAGTGAAGTCTCCAGCATGAAAACTTTACAAGAGTGGGAATGATATATAGAAGAATTGGCTAGGTTCTTTTGAAAAACCTTAAGGAGGAACTCACCAACTAGGCGCACAAGAGAGGGAGAGAATTAGTATATCAAATCAGAATTTTTACTTTACTTATAATGAAAGTGACGCACAATTGAGTGAGACAAAGGTGAAGTTGTTGCAATTCAAAAATCCCAACAACCTCCACTTTGAATCCTCATAAGACTAGGTCTTCATCTAGTCAAAATTTTGAACCAATGATCATCATATGACCACCAATTCATGCGCCCCTATTCAGCCCAAAAAGGGTCCAGATACATCTGAGCTATTGCATTCAAGTTTGAACCAACTAGCTCACTGATTCTCTAAACAACCAAATATGATTGGAGCTTGTTGGTTTGACAAGATGACAATCATCACCCACCAAAATGGCGCCCCAAATCAGCCCTTGAAGATCTCCATAGATCTTCTCTTGATACAAGAGATTTATTCCAACAAGATCTCATCTTATCCTTTTGTTATGAAACAACTTTTCATAGCCAATCCAAATTCGAATTCAAACATTTAAATTCAAAAGTTCAAACATTTAAATTCTAAATTCAAATTCAAATTTCAAATTCAAATTCAAATTTCAAAATACAAATTTAAATTTCAAATTTCAAATTTCAAATTCAAAATTCAAAATTCAAAATTCAAATTCAAAATTCAAAATTCAAAATTCAAAATTCAAATTCAAAATTTAACTATTTGATAATTAATTTAACTAATTAAATTAATTAGTAATGTCTTGGACCATCCAAGCCCATTAACAATACCATGCGCCCTCTCTCTCTTAGGTGGGCTTCCAAACTTCATCTTGGGCTAACAACCATTATTAGGCCCAATACCTTTAATGCTATAAGATCATGACATTAAGGTGTTAGTGTGTGACCCATTAGGTCCAACATAGCCACTGACATAAATGGGCTCGGGCCCAACAAGCCCACAACTCATTTAATGACAACAAAGAGCACTAGCAATGCTTTGTTGCCCCAGAGCTAGTTAGATTAATGACTCGATCATCCTATTACACATATTTGGTTGTCGTATGTATTTCTTTTCATCTCGGTTACCTTCCCATAAAACCTAGGGTAAGGAAGCGTATCAACCCTTGCGGTTTAGGGTAAGCTTTATTCGAAATAGGGAATCTTCAATTTACTGACTCTAAAGGTAGATCATCTCATGATCTCTTTTACTATGCATAGATTCCCGAGTCCCTGTAAATGTCATCCCGATTTCTATGGTTTAAAGATAACCTAATCTCTCACAGAGATCTGACGAATTCCTTCAGCTTATCACCCTAGCCCTGTGCTCTTTCAGGACAAGCCCAACAGTATACCTATGACTCTCCATGTTTCAGGCAGACGAGGTATACAGTCAAAGCGTGCCTTCTAGAACATAGTCTAGGTAATAACTTCTGGTCTAAGGAAAGACATACCCAAATATAAAGAGACTACTCTAATGATACTCTCTGTGAGATTTCCTCATAGAGTCTCTTTGTGGGTCTGTTCAGTGCGAGCTATACCTTTATAGGTCCACCCACGACTTTAGCTAAGACATCTCCATATCTATAGCAGATGAGGTCTTTACCTTGTATCCAAATACAAGTAGATAAGTCGTGCTAGTCTTACCAGAGATCACTGACCCCATTCTCAGTGTCTCTAGACTAGGAACATAAAATTAGGAATAAACGTGTGGTATCCTTGAATCCTCATGATCGTGATCTCATCACAGATACTCAAGAGATACATGTTCTATTCCAAGGGGTTTATCCAGTTACTCATATAAAATATTAACAATAATATTGAGACAAAATATGAAACAAGATAAAGAGTGCTTTTATTTATTTGCGACAATATAAAAGGTCCACATATGTCCTAATCTAATTAAAAGATTGTCTCTAGGACATCCATATACTAACAAGCTCCCACTTGGCCTAGAGCCAATCAGACTTAAGTCGTATACCCAAAGCCTCATAATGACTATCATGTTTTCTCTGAGAAACAGCCTTTGTCAGAGAATCGGCTAGGTTATCATCTGTGGGAATATAATCCATCTTTACATCCGTCCTATCAATGATTTCTCTAATCAGGTGATATCTGCGGAGCACGTGCTTAGATCTTTGATGAGACCTAGGTTCCTTTGACTGCGCAATGGCTCCAGCGTTGTCGCAAAGCAACTGTATGGGCTCATCCACGCTTGGAACCACCCCAAGTTCAGATATGAACTTCTTGATCCACACAGCCTCCTTAGCTGCTTCTGAAGCAGCTATATATTCAGCTTCTGTCGTTGAATCTGTTGTTGTCTCTTGCTTGGAACTCTTCCAAGATACTGCCCCACCACTTAAGGGGAATACGAACCCAGACTGTGACTTGCAGTCATCTTTGTCACTCTGAAAGCTGGCATCAGTGAACCCTTTCACTGTTAGCTCATCAACCCCACCATAGACCAGAAACGCATCCTTAGTTCTTCTTAGGTATTTAAGGATGGTCTTGACTGTTGTCCAGTGACCCTCTTCAGGGTCCGACTGGTATCTGCTCGTAATGCTCAAAGCATATGAGACATCTGGTCTCGTACATATCAAGGCATACATGATAGATCCAATAGCCGAAGCGTATGGAATTCCACTCATGCGATCCTTCTCAGGCTGTGACTTAGGACACATAGCCTTTGAAAGATATACCCCATGACTGACGGGAAGAAAACCCATTTTCGAACGTTCCATGCTAAACCTCTTTAGCATCTTGTCAACATACGTGGATTGAGATAAACCCAGCAGCCTCTTGGATCTATCTCTACAGATCTTTATACCAAGTATAAATCCCGCTTCTCCCAAATCCTTTAGGGTGAAGCTTTTTGAAAGCCACTCTTTCGTTATTTGTAATGTGGGGATGTCATTTCCTATTAACAATATGTCATCTATATAAAGTACCAGGAAGACGACATTACTCCCACTAACCTTCTTGTAAACATAAGGTTCATCCTCGTTCTTGATAAAACCGTTACTCTTAATGACTTCATCAAAATGAATATTCCAACTCCTTGATGCTTGCTTTAGCCCATATATCGACCTTTGAAGTTTGCATACCATATGCTCCTGATCTTTGATTTCAAAGCCCTCAGGTTGTGTCATGTACACTTCCTCCTTCAAGAACCCATTCAAGAAGGCGGTCTTGACATCCATTTGCCAAATTTCATAGTCGTGATATGCCGCTATTGCAAGCATGATCCTAATAGATTTGATCATGGCAACAGGCGAGAAAGTCTCATCATAGTCAACTCCTTGTCTTTGACGATACCCTTTCGCAACCAACCTAGATTTGTAGGTCTGAACGTTGCCATCTGCATCAGTCTTTCTTTTAAAGACCCATTTGTTACCGATAGGAACTATTCCTTGCGGTTTAGGAACCAAGGTCCATACCTTATTTTGATACATCGAATCCATTTCAGATTCCATGGCTTCAAGCCATCTAGAAGAGTCAACATCTTTGACTGCCTCTTCGTAGTTACTTGGTTCATCATCCTCGACGGTTTGCTGATTCTCAATCACAAACCCATACTTCTCAGGTTGATGGATGACCCTCGTTGACCTACGGAGTTGTGTGTTTACTTCTCCATTGGAGAACGTCGCCTGCGGAGCAAACTCGGGTTCCTCAATCTGTTCATGTGGTTCTTGAACTTCTTCAAGATCAATCTTACTCCCACTGGATCCTTGAGAGATCAAATCCTTCTCAAGGAACTCATCATTCTTTGACACAAACACCTTGTGTTCATCCATGGAGTAAAAGTAGTATCCCTTAGTACCTTTGGGATACCCCACAAATAGACATTTAGTACTCTTAGCACTAAGCTTGTCTGATGCCAACACTTTGACATAAGCTGGCGATCCTCATACCCTGAGGTAACTCAAGTTGGGTCTCTTACCATTCCATATCTCATATGGTGTGGTCTGAGCAGATTTAGACGGTACCCTATTTAGAAGGTATGCCGTTGTGTCTAAGGCATATCCCCAAAACGATTTTGGAGGTTGAGTCTCACTCATCATAGACCTGACCATGTCTAACAAGGTCATGTTTCTCCTTTCGGAGACACCATTTTGGTGTGGTGTGTAGGGTGCAGTAAACTGCGAGAGAATTCCATTTTCTCTCAGATAATCCTGAAACTCATGGCTCAGATATTCACCACCACGATCTGATCGTAATGTCGTAATCATCTTGCCACGCTGTTTCTTTACTTCATTCCTAAACTCCTTGAACTTTTCAAAGGATTCAGATTTATATTTCATTAGGTACACGTACCCAAATCTTGATTTGTCATCGGTAAAGGTGATGAAATAAGAGTATCCTCCTCTAGCCTCTATAGACATTGGCCCACAAACATCAGTGTGAATGAGTTCTAATAACTCACTAGCCCTATGACTCTCAAGCCCTTTGGGCTTGGGACAAGTCATTTTCCCAGCTAGACATGATTCACATTGTCCACAGGATTCCAAATCCATGAAATCTAGGTATCCATTTGCATGCATCCTAGACAATCTTGTTTCGTTTATGTGCCCTAGTCTACAATGCCAAAGATAAGATTGATTATCTATTCTAGGTCGTTTCACGGCTATATTGAGCACTTCAGTTCCCATTTCCAGAACATACAATCCATTTATTAAAGAAGCAGTACCATAAACAATATCATTCGAAATGATAGAAAATGTACCATTCTTAATACTAAAAGTAAAACCATCTTGTTCTAAACAAGAAATAGAAATAATGTTTCTAGAAATGTTTGGAACATAAAGACAATTATTCAAATGCAATAAAAGGCCCGTAGGCAAAATAAGGTCGGCATGTCCAACAGAATGAGCAGCAACCCTTGCTTCATTGCCGACGCGGAGGTCCACGTCGTTTCTCTCCAATCTCCTTGGGCTCCTAAGCACCTGCAACATATTGCAGATATGAGAAACACAACCGGTATCCAATACCCATGAGGTAGGATTAGCACAAGAATAATTTATCTCAATCATGAAAGTACCTGAGGTAGAAGCATCACCATGCTTCTTGTCCTTCACACTCTTCAGGTAGTCTGGAAAATTCCTCTTCCAATGGCCTTTTTTGCCACAATGGAAGCACTCAGCATCGCTTTTGTTTTTGGACGCACTCTTACCCTTCTTTTTGTCTTTCTTCTTCTTGGGTTTTCCTTTGGGTTTAAGGGAATCTCCTTTCGCAGGCTCCTTGCCCTTACCATTTGCCTTGCTAGGCCCACCAATCAGAAAAGCATGTGTCCTATCCTTCTTGATAGACACTTCAGCAGGTCTTAACATGCTTAACAATTCAGGCAAGCTCACAAGCATCCCATGCATGTTGTAATTCATAATGAATTGACTGAAGGAAAGTGGAAGCGAGGTCAGGACTAAGTCATTACTTAGCTCGGCATCCATCACGAAGCCTAGATTCCCTAGCTTCTCAATGAGCCCGATCATCTTAAGAACATGACTGCTCACAGACATGTTCTCAGACATCCTGCATGAGAACAATTCTCTAGAGGCCTCATACCTCTCATGCCTGCCTTTAATGTCATACAACTCCTTGAGATGTAAGACAATAGAGGGAGCATCCATATGCTCATGCTGCTTTTGCAGTTCAGGCGACATGGATGCCAACATGATGCAGACAGTCGACACATTGTCATCCATGTGCTGTTTGTGGGCCTCGAAATCAAATTCCGCGAACCCATCTTCCCCTTCCCTAGGAGCTACGGGTAATGCAGCATCCAGGACATAAGCTATTTTTTCGGCCATAAGAACAATTCTTAAGTTCCGATACCAGTCCATAAAGTTTGAACCGGTCAGTTTGTTCGTATCGAGTATTGAGCGCAGTGACAGTGGATTAGTCATACTAAAAACTGAAAAAGATGTAAAGATGATTTAATTAATATATTTAGACATGTTGTATAAACAAATTATTAAAGACTTTAAATAATTTGTCCCTCCCACTATTTTATCTAAGTCAATAACCCTTCCCATTTGACTTAGGGTTAATCTACTTTTAGATTTTACCTTAGTGAGATTAAGAGTGTGATTATCTATTTTAACCCCCGTCTGTGACCGCAAGATTAATTTAAATAATGGGTTGATCCTCATCAACAATATCTCATACCCTCTCTTAACATTAGGTTGACAACTCCTTGTCACTTAGTGGTGCATCTCATGCAACCAACCTAGCATTATTACCCTAAGAACATAAGCCTGGCTGAGCCTGCAACTTATGTCTCAGTTAAGTATTAACCAGCACCCTAAGTGTCTAACACTTCTAATACTACTCTTACTCAACGAAGCAGTGGGTCCCAACTGAGTTGTGGAGCACCACTATGTAGAGGAGGTTCGAGTAATATTGGTGGTGGAAGGTAATCATATGCTTAATAATTTATTCCTTTAAGGGTTCCTTTTATTTGGGGTTTATTAGGTCTCATCAAACGCATTTATATTATTATCATGCTAGTCGTTATCCTATGTCAAACATCTATCGGATTACACTAGTCGTAATTGGACTTGCATAATAATACATACAAACGCGATTTGTCCAATTCATGCATACTAGTCGTTCAAAACATAAAAGAATACATGCATATAAAACAGTTTTATTTGAGATGGTCATGGTGCTCGTGCATTTGTCCATCTTGCTTCTCAAGCATCGGCTCCTCGTCGTCTATACGCTTATAATTAAAGAAACTCCAAAACATATTTGGAGGGACAAATAATAAAAATACAAAATTCAAAATTCAAATTACAACTCTAATTAAAATAGAGTAAAATTACACATTAATTTAAAATTTGAAATTCGAATTTCGGGCACCATGACCATCCCCTTCCAAATTGCACCTGAAAATTTAAACAACTTGCAAGCACATAATATCAAATATTATATAAATATTTCCTCACATATATTTGATAATTTAACAATTAAATTATCAAAACAAGAATCAAAATTCAAAAAAAATTCCAATTTTCTCCCAATGGTCGAATTTTGCATCTTTATGCATAATTCAAATCTTTCTCAAAGATCACAAAAATTAAACCATTTATTCAACCATAACTCATATGGCCGAACCATACATCATCATATACAAAATTTTTATTAAATAAAATCATGGAGAAAATAATGCATTTGAATATTCACATCATGGCAGAATCATATTCCCTTTTCAAAAAAAAATGTTTCTTTTGAAAACTTTCACAAAGAATCAAAACAAACAAAACCATGAGGTCATGTAGATATATGAAAACCATAATCATATTAAACATGTTCATAAAAAAAATCCACATGCAAAGAATTAATCTTTAACAAAAAGACCTTTTGACCGTGAGAAAATTAATTTCACAAACAAAGTACAATCACCAGCCGATGGTAAAGCGACCGGGCTCTGATACCACTTGAAGGTAAAATGGCCTTGAAGGCCGTAGCATGTGAGAGGGAAAAACAAAATTTTTCATATGCGGAATTACACATGCAATCAAGAATCATGCTTTATGGCATGTGATGTTACCTTTGTTTGTGAGTTCAAAACTCCAAGACGATCAGTGTTAGGTTTGAAGGGTTTAAACCCTCTAACGTTGATCCACACCACCCACGTCAAGATGCAAGAACGCTTTCTTGAAAGCCACCAATTGACCACCACAAAGAGGCTTGCTATGCACTCAATAGGTGAAGAAGGAGGCTAGGTATATGTGTTTAGAAGAGTGAAGTCACCAGCAGAAAACTTCACAAGAGTGGGAATGGTATATAGAAGAATTGGCTAGGTTCTTTTGAAAAACCTTAAGAAGGAACTCACCAACTAGGCGCACAAGAGAGGGAGAGAATTAGTATATCAAATCAGAATTTTTACTTTACTTATAATGAATGTGGCGAACAAGTGAGTGAGACAAAGGTGGAGTTGTTGCAATTCAAAAATCCCAACAGCCTCCCCTTTGAATCCTCATAAGACTAGGTCTTTATCTAGTCAAAATTCTGAACTAATGGTCATCATATGACCACCAATTCATGCGCCCCTATTCAGCCCAAAAAGGGTCCAGATACATCTGAGCTGTTGCATTCAAGTTTGAACCAACTAGCTCACTGATTCTCTCAACAACCAAATCTGATTGGAGCTTGTTGGTTTGACAAGATGACAATCATCTCCCACCAAAATGGCGCCCCAAATCAGCCCTTGGAGATCTCCATAGATCTTCTCTTGATACACGGGATTTGTTCCAACAAGATCTCATCTTATCCTTTTGTTATGAAACAACTTTTCATAGCCAATTCAAATTCGAATTCAAACATTTAAATTCAAACGTTCAAACATTTAAATTCTAAATTCAAATTCAAATTTCAAAATTTCAAAATTCAAATTCAAATTTCAAATTTCAAATTTCAAATTTCAAATTTCAAATTCAAAATTCGAATTTCAAAATTCAAATTCAAAATTCATATTTCAAAATTCAAATTTCAAATTCTAAATTCAAAATTTAAATATTTGATAATTAATTTAGCTAATTAAATTAATTAGTAATGTCTTGGACCATCCAAGCCCATTAACAATACCATGCGCCCTCTCTCTCTTAGGTGGGCTTCCAAACTTCATCTTGGGCTAACAACCATTATTAGGCCCAATACCTTTAATGCTATAACATCATGACATTAAGGTGTTAGTGTGTGACCCATTAGGTCCAACATAGCCACTGACATAAATGGGCTCGGGCCCAACAAGCCCACAACTCATTTAATGACAACACAGAGCACTAGCAATGCTTTGTTGCCCCAGAGCTAGTTAGATTAATGACTTGATCATCCTATTACACATATTTGGTTGCCGTATGTATTTCTTTTCGTCTCGATTACCTTCCCATAAAATCTAGGGTAAGGAAGCATATCAACCCTTGCGGTTTAGGCTAAGCTTTATC
The DNA here is from genome assembly GCF_033153095.1 of Gastrolobium bilobum. Lineage (NCBI taxonomy): Eukaryota > Viridiplantae > Streptophyta > Magnoliopsida > Fabales > Fabaceae > Gastrolobium > Gastrolobium bilobum. The sequence goes on along the minus strand of NW_026895826.1, from coordinate 168,417 downwards.
CGAAATAGGGAATCTTCAATTTACTGACTCTAAAGGCAGATCATCTCATGATCTCTTTTACTATGCATAGATTCCCGAGTCCCTGTAAATGTCATCCCGATTTCTCCGGTTTACAGATAACCTAATCTCTCACAGAGATTTGACGAATTCCTTCAGCTTATCACCCTAGCCTTGTGCTCTTTCAGGATAAGCCCAACAGTATACCTATGAGTCTCAGTGTTTCAGGCAGACGAGGTATACAGTCAAAGCGTGCCTTCTAGAACATAGTCTAGGTAATAACTTCTGGTCTAAGGAAAGACATACCCAAATATAAAGAGACTACTTTAATGATACTCTCTGTGAGATTTCCTTATAGAGTCTCTTTGTGGGTCTGTTCAGTGCGAGCTATACCCTTATAGGTCCACCCACGACTTTAGCTAAGACATCTCCATATCTGTAGCAGATGAGGTCTTTATCTTGTATCCAAATACAAGTAGATAAGTCGTGCTAGTCTTACCCGAGATCACTGATCCCCATTCTCAGTGTCTCTAGACTAGGAACATAAAATTAGGAATAAACGTGTGGTTCCTTGAATCCTCAAGATCGTGATCTTATCACAGATACTCAAGAGATACCTGTTCTATTCCAAGGGATTTATCCAGTTACTCATATAAAATATTAACAATAATATTGAGACAAAATATGAAACAGGATAAAGAGTGCTTTTATTTATTTGCGACAATATAAAAGGTCCACATATGTCCTAATCTAATTAAAAGATTGTCTCTAGGACATCCATATACTAACAAGTTACACGCACTGCCTAGCTGGAAAGCAGCACCGGGTTTCTTTTGTGAGACCGGATCAAGCCAGACGACGCAGGTATATGCTTGACCTCGTCATACTGATGTTTGCTCCATGTCGGAAAGATCCCTTGGAGGAGCTCAGTACTTTGTTTCATTTATTGATGACCATTCCCGCAAAGTGTAGGTATATTTGTTAAAGTCTAAAGACCAGGTACTCCAGTCCTTTAAAGAATTTCATGCAATGGTTGAAAGGGAGACTGGCAAGAAATTGAAAATGGTCTGATTTGATAATGGTGGTGAGTATTGCGGCCCATTTGATACTTATTGCAGAGCGGCCGAGATTCGACTTGAGAAGACACCCCCAAGACTCCACAGTTGAATGGACTTGCTGAGAGGATGAACAGAACTATTGAAGAGAAAGTACAAAGCATGTTATCCAATGCCGGGTTACCGAAATCATTCTGGAGAGAAGCTGTCAGAACTTCTGTTGACTTAATCAACCTCTCACCACCACAGCCACTTGAAGGAGATATTCCAGAAGAAGTCTAAACAGGTCGGAAAGCGGCCTATAATCAATTGAAGGTATTTGGATGCCGAGCCTTCGTGCTTATCCCAAAAGATGAAAGGCTAAACTTGATGCAAAGACAAAAGAATGCATCTTTCTTGGTTCGCTGAGATGTGAGTTCGGGTTCCGACTTTGGGATCCAATCAATAAAAAGATAGTGAGAAGCCGAGATGTGATCTTTCATAAAGATGAGAACATTCATGACATCTCGAAGCCCAAAGTCCGAGTTATTGTCAGACGTGAAGAACCTGTAAGGCTGCAACTTCTTAACCGCTACAGTATCCACTTTTGCTAATAGTTTAGCACACTCTTTGATCGCCGGTGCGAAAGGGCATGGACAAAGAGCGACTTCTGTCAGGCTTCCAGCGGGGGGTTACATGCATGAATGAATCGAATCGACACCGGAAATAGAGGGATTCCAAAGACTGTGCACATATGAGACTGCACAATTTGGGATAGCTTATAAGAATTAATTGGTACTACCTATACTAACAAGATGCATCTGCTTTTCGGTAGCCCGAAACGGAAGAACTCCACAGTTAAGCGTGCTTGACTTGGAGCAATTCTGGGATGGGCGACCTCCTGGGAAGTTTTCCCACGAAATGTGCGAGTAAGGAAAAAGCACACTGAAAAGTCTCGTGTTAGTATATGGGGATAGTCGTTGATTCTTGAAGAAGCCGGGCGTTACAGAACCCATCCCTCCTGTCCGATCTGAAGTAGGAGGAGAAAATCAAGAAAATAATGAAGATAATGACGACCAGCAACCAGTTGATGATGATGTCCGAGTTGATGATGCGATCCATGATGAGAAGGATGAACCGGGTTCTCAAGCTGAAGAACAGCCGAGATATCCAACTCGAGAAAGAAGACCCTCTACAAGATACCCATTTGATGAATACACTGTTGTTGCTGAAGATGGTGAGCATCAGAGATATGATGAGGCTGTGACAAGCTCAGAGAAAGAAGAATGGAAAAAGACAATGCAGGACGAGATGAAGTCTCTGCATGAGAATCAGACTTATGAGCTGACTGAGCTGCCAGAAGGAAGACGAGCTCTGAAAAATAAATGGGTCTACAAGATTAAGAATGAAGGGAACGGGCAGAAGCCGAGATACAAATCCCGGATTGTAGTGAAAGGCTGCAATCAGAAGAAAAGAGTTGACTTTGAGGAGATTTTTTCTCTTGTGGTGAAAATGACCTCGGTTTGAACCGTGTTAGCCATGGCAGCTTCGATGGACCTCGAGGTAGAACAAATGGACGTGAAGACGACATTTCTTCATAGTGATTTAGAAGAAGAAATTTATATGGAGCAACCTGAAGGATTCCGAGCTCCAGACCAAGAAGACTTGGTATGTTGGTTGAAGAAGAGCCTCTATGGCTTAAAGCAAGCACCTCGGCAGTGGTACAAGAAGTTTAAATTATTCATGACTGATCATAAGTTTGAAAAGACAGAAGCCGACCACTGCGTATTTGTGAAGAGGTATGAGGCCGGAGATTTTTGATTTTGTTGTTATATGTTGACGACATGCTTATTGTATGGAAAGACAAATCGAGAATAGCCTCCCTGAAGAAGGCGTTGAGCTCATCCTTCGCAATGAAGGACCTCGGCCCTGCAAGGCAGATTCTCGGAATCAAGATTATCTGAGATAGACAAAAGAAGCTACTGTGGCTGAGTCAAGAGAAGTATATTGAGAAGATTCTAAAGAGATTCAGCATGGACAAAGCCAAAACAGTGAACACCCCCTTAGCCGGACACATAAAGAGGAACCCGAAGCAATGTCTGAGATCTGATGACAACAAAGATGAGATGATGAAGGTACCGTACCAATCTGTCGTCAGAAGCTTGATGTATGCAATGGTTTGCACTAGACCCGACTTGGCGTATGCTGTTGGAATGGTAAGCCGGTATCTGTCAAACCCCGGCAAAGAGCACTGGGAAGCAGTGAAGTGGATCTTCAAGTACCTCCGAGGTACGACCGATTTATGTCTCCGATTTGGAGAAGGCAAAACTGAGTTGCAAGGCTACTTGGATTCTGATTTAGGGGGAGATTCCGACTCGAGGAAATCGACGACGAGATACATAATGAGATTTTCCGAAGGAGCTGTCTCTTGACAATCAAGACTTTCAGAAATGTGTTGCACTATCAACAACTGAGGCTGAGTACATTGCCGCTATTGAGGCAAGCAAAGAGATGCTGTGGATGAAGAAGTTCTTCATGGAACTCGGCCATGATCAAGACAAGTACGAGCTGGGTTGTGACAATCAAAGCGCAATCCATCTTGCGAAGAATTTGACCTATCACTCCCGCACTAAGCACATTGATGTGAGGTATCACTGGATCCGGGATGTGGTGGAAGGTTGAGAGCTCGAACTCGTCAAAGTGCACACTGATCAAAATTGGTCCGACATGATGACAAAGATAGTTCCAACAAGAAAATTTGAAGATTGCTGTGAAGGAGTCGGGCTGATGCTGAAGCCGACACATTGAAGTCGGAGGGGGAGATTTGTTGGGCTTCCTCCTTCAATGCTAAGCCCAACCCCATTGAGGGGTTTCCCAAAAACCCTCAACCTTAGACCCTAAATTCCACCTCCTCTATATATTCATTAGTTGAGGGTGGAGGCTAGGTTAGAAGAGAGTGATTAGAAATTTGAGAGAAATTTGTTTGAGCAAAGCTTAAAGCTTTGTATTTGAGAGATCTCTAGAGAGAGTTTGAGTGAAACATCTCTAGGGATGTTTGATTATCACCATTGTTGGAGAGGTTGAGTTAACCATCACATTGGTGATTCTGATTATTTGTAACCATTATTTTCATAGTGGATTTTTGATCTGGACTAGGTCCCGTGGGTTTTTACTTCTTCATTGAAGAAAGTTTTTCCACGTTAAATCTGGTTGTGTTCCCCTTCTCTCTCTCTCTCTCTCTCTCTCTCTCTCTCTCTCCTGTTTACGTTTTGATTTTCCGCTGCGCTTCCCGACCTGGTGAAGTTCAGGCCAAGGTATTGCTGAGATCCGAGATCAGGATCTTGTTGATTGACTTCCACACAAAGGCTGCTTAGCCGAGCTTGAGGGAACCGAGTTCCCAACAACATGTTATCCAAAAATAAAATAAAAAATTCATAAAGACATTCTGAGGGAGGTGTTGTCCTAAACAGTTTATGTCATGAATGCACGGAAAGAGACCAAAGCATAGGAAACACGATTTCATTACCTACTCTACAAAAAGCAGATTTATTCCTTTTTTGCTTTTTTTGTGTATTTTTTTATTTATTTTATTTTCATAGAGACTATCTAGTTTAATATGAACACGAATGTCACATTAGACTAGAGTGAGAGAGATCCAATTTGCACGTGCTTCGGTTGCTTTGGTTTTGAACTGGGCACTTTGTTTCTTCTTTTGTTTAAGGGATTTATTATTTTTATGTTATATAAGAAAATTTATCTCCTACACACATAAATTCAAGATAGATCATATTCTACTTTTTCTCTCTCTTTCCTTGAAAGTGGACCCCACTTATGCAAATGAGTCAGTAGGAGATAATTATTATCTCCTACTACATGAGAAAACTATTACTCTTTGTTTAATTATGGGTTCGCTTCTCGTCATGTCACATGACAAGAGCATTTTTCTGCACACACAAATCAAGTATGGGTCCCACGATTAAAAAGAAGAAGTCAAGATACAGAACTGTATCTTTGTTGCAGAAATGAACAATGTCAATTTTGCAACATGATTCTTATATTTCCCTTTGTTTATTGTTATTATTATAATTATTATTATTATTATTATTATTATTGAAAATTGCTGAGTAATGGTAGATGCATAAACAAAAAAGAAAAACTTCATTTTCACCTACTGTGATTTTATGATTTATCATTTGACTTCTTATAGTTATAAACTTGTTACTTAAACTCATTATGCTTAAATAATTTATCATTTAACCCACTGTGGTTTCAAATTTTTAATTATACGCATTGTGCTTACAAAAAACATCACTTAGACCCTTAAGATTTTATAAATATAATGCTTTTCTAATTTTATTTTATATAATTATGATATTATCATATAAAATTAATAATTAAATATTATATTAAAAATATTTCAAGTTATTTATTTTGAAATTAATTTATAAATTATATTAATTTTTTATTTATTTTAAAAATATATTTAAAAATTTAAAAATATTATTTAAGATAAATTAAATATGCATTCACTACGAGAAAAGTCTCAATTTTCGACGGAAAATATTTAGTCAAAATTAAAGACAGAAATTAATTAATTACTTTCTTTAGGTAATTTTTGAACGATATTGGGTAAAAAATAGATAAAATAAAATAATATTTGATTTGAATTTATTTTCATGATAAAAATACGTGAAATTTTTAAAATTTTATTTTTATTTATTTGGCTTAAATGCATTAGATGAGGATATAAAATAAAAAAGAGGGAAAATAATTTTTTTTATATGTATAAAATTACAAGGAAATAATTGATATTATAATTAATTAAAATTAATTTAATTTTAAATAAATAATTTATATTTTTTGGTACATAATTTTAATTTATAATATGATAATAATGTAAAATAAAAGTTGAGAAAAATAAAAAAATTATATATATATATAGGGTTTTATAAGAGTTATGTTGTAGAAAAAGTGATTGTGTAATGTTATAGAGATTCGTTTTGCGTGCTGTAATTTTCTTTTTTTCTTTTTTCTTCAAAAAGTGTGGGCACCACAAAATTTTGTGTGTGTAGAAAAGTTTGTTGTATCATGTTAAATAACAAATGCAAACCATATATTTATATATATATATATATATATATATATATATATATATATATATATATATATATATATATATATATATATATAAGGCCACAATGAGTTTGAGAGATATATTTTTATAATTACAATGTGTATAAGTAAAAATTTAAAGTCATAAGTAGTTAAATGATAAATTATTTAAGCACAATAAAACTAAATGACAAGTTTATAATCATATGGAGTTAAACAATAAATCATATGTCCCACAATATTTTGCAACATTATACTTCTACAAAAAGTGTGGGTCCCTTGATTTAATATATTAAACTAATCGAATGTTTAGTAAAATATAATATTTTATTTCAGTCTATTTTATATTCTTACACATTTATATTTTTTATTTTATAATTTTTTATTTGCTTCAATATTTCTAAAGTGAATGTGAATAAGTTATCTACATTCGCTCCCAAAACGACGTCGTTTTGGTTTGAAAAATTAAAAAATTATAATGAAAAATACTATTACAACCCTGAAATTAATTATAATTACAAAAATATCTTGATTTTCGCCTCAAAACGACGTCGTTTTGGGCTCAATATAGATAACTTATTTACATTGACTGTAAAAAAAATGAACCCTCTTTTATTCTTTGATTCATTAATATTTCTTGGTATGAATTTTTTTTTTGAAAAAAATACTGAATCAAAACAAACAACTAACAGCTACTAAGTACATATTCTAGGGTAAAGGTGTTCGCGGTCTGGATTGGATCTGTTTTAGAAGCAAAAAGCATCTGATCAAATCCTTTCGGTTTGATCATATAATCATCCATTCGGTTTGGATTTTTTTTCAAATCCAATCCAATGCAATTTTTTTCGATTTGGATTGGATCAGTTTCGATTTTTTGAAAATCCTAAAATTTATTTCATAATTATTGTGCAAATAACATCTTTTGTATATATTAACTTTGTAAAAAAAAAAATTCAAATACAAAAGCATCTAAATGATACTATAGTTATTTTTTATGACAATAAGATATGAAACTTTACACATATGAAATTTTTTGGTATGAGACGTGACTAGGTTAATGAGTCTTGGGTTTAAAAATTTTTGGGCTATGATCGGGGAAAGACCCAAGTAGGTAGAAGGATTTAATATATTAGATCGGTTTAATTTGGATCCGTTTTCATCAACCAATCCGAAAACCGATTCAATCCAATTAAAATGTGCAATTTTTTTCTTCAGTTTTTCGGTTTTTCGATTTTCGATTTATTTGATTATATATTTTTCGATTCGGTCACAGCGGTTTGAATCTTGAATTTGCCCAATACCCGCTATATCGTTAAACAACAACTGAAGACAGCCCTCTGAGGGTAACAAGTACTCCTGCAAAGTATAGCCATGTTGAGATTCCTGCGCCGCTAGCCAATCTGCTACATAATTTCCCTATCTGTGGGTATGAGTCAGCTGGGTTTCCCAATCTTATTTTAGAATGGTCTGAATTCTGTTCACAAGAGGAAACAGTGCATGATGCCTGTCGCATCCATTCTTGATGAGGACAATTGCAACAAGAGAAAATCACCCTCAATCCATACTCTCCTAAATTCTTTCCTTCACGTTGCTTCCATCCCCACGAGGAAACCCCATAGTTCAGCTTCAAGTGGTGCCACCTCCCACGAATTTGGTGAAGCCCATGATCCACTGTCCCTCTGCATCCCTCAGAACACAACCACAGCTGGACCGAAGATTATTCTTGGAAAAAGACCCGTCTGTTACATGATGCTGTTCAAGATAATATAAGCCCAATTAATAATAGAGGCCCAAATGTTGATGAAAGCCCAGTTAGTGACAGTGATGCTGGTAAAGTTGTCGCTGATACAAATTATGTGTTGAATGAAATCAAAGGTTCCAATGCCAACCAATCACAACAGAATACAAGCCACGTCATCTGTTTAGTTGTTATTTAGTTTTGTATTCAGTTTTATTTCCCGCTCTTTTCTGATTAGTTAGATCATGTTATATATTGAGCTACCAGCTCATTGTGAAGAATTCAATTCATTCTTGTAATTTTCTCTCTGTATGAGAGAGATTTCAGTTTCTCCAAAATTCAATACCATCCACATTCACTTTGACCCATCCTGTGGGTGGGAAAGACCAACAAATTTAACTTTCCTCCCTTGTGCTGCTTTGTATGCCAATGCTGCTGAGGATACCTCTGGAGCTGACTACGCAATCACGGAAGCAGATGACCTTTCTGACAAATTCCATATGTCGAAAAAAAAAAGACTCTTGCTCGAAAACAATGTCCAGCAAGTGATACCGAACAGTAGGGGCCACTCGTCTTCCATGGACCAACCTGGTTTTTCGAATAGGTTCACGCGAGTCCAGTCTTCAAAATCTCGCGTTAGAAAGTCCTCTAATCTATCATGCTTCTCCATTTTCGTTCTTGCAAAATGAGCAGGATTTCTAGGTAGAATAATTGTTTGTTCTTTGTCGCCGTTGGTTTTGTTTGTTATAACACCCTAACATTTTAAATCCCAATTATGGGGTCAAATTGTCAGATTTAATAGAGCTGTGATAAGGGCTGTTTTGTAAATTATGAGTCGGCAGACAATTTTTTAAATTTCACGACTTAAGGTACATAGTATAAGATAAGGTCTGATAGTATAAGACCTGATAGTGCTTGGTTGTATAAGACCTGATTGAATTTTAATACTATCCAGCGTTTGATACGGTATTGTATAATAATAATATATTGTATAAGATAATATCATCTAGTATTTGGTAATGTACTGTATAATATTATATATGATAAAAATAAATATTTTTAATAAAAATATCCTTTGATCAGTGTGTCCAAAATATAAATTAATTTTTATAAAAAAAAAAATATTCAATATTTTAAAAATTAATATATTGAAAAATTAATTTTTATTTGTTAGATTAATATTAAAATAATATATTAATTTTTGAGAATTACATTGGTCAACGATGTCAATACATCAATTTCTTATCAGGCCTTATCCCTCATCCTTAGGCTGAATTAAATTATACATCGTTTTGATATATTAAGGGATTATGCTGTATAAGCTTATACTATAAGATGGTCACACCTAACAACTGAAAATGTCATAACATATAATATAAGCTTATACTATCATGCCTTATACTTCACACCAAAACAAGTCCTATCCGCAAAACCTACCTGTTAGGAATGTAAGGGCTGAAGGGCATTTGTTCTTTTCAAGAATCCAATCTAGTAAGGGAGAGAGTAGGATAATCATTTATGCCCCAAATGTTTTAGCCGTTTGATGGCCATACGAGGGGTGCATCTGGGGTTAAAAACTAATTAAAATGGGATTGACCTCAATCGAAGAGAAGAAAAGTGGGAATAATGAGGAAGTAGCTTTGCAAAACGAAGTATCAAGGGGTAAGAATGGGGTTCTCTTGTTGCCTCCTTTGAAGTTTTCTTACAGTGAAATTGGATATAAAGTAGTGATATTCTCTGTTTGCATGTTAGAATCCTACATGCCATCACCCGAACTTGAAATGAAGGAAGAGAATACCTCTAGGCGAGGAGAAGAATGAGACTTCACAATAAGCAAGTATAGTCAAGAGAACATGCGAGTGCTTCCTTTTAGTCATTGTCATCCAAATAGGCTTTTAAGTATTGCGTGAGTAAAAACACTCTGTCCTTATTGTAGATTTTGAGTTACTGTTTTGCGGTTGGGAGCATATCCAAGAAGACTTTGTAGCTGATCTAGGGATAGAAACAAAGGAGCACCTTCCTCTTTTTTCCATGACTTGGTTGAGGCTGTAAAAAGGCCTGTTTGGATTTTATTTATGGAATCTCCTTCTTGGTAAGGTGTTATACGATGAAAAGATATAAGATAATGATTATCTGCCCAAGAGCAGTTTAATATGTTATGAGATGAAATGTTGAATAAAGCAAAGTTATTATGTTGTCATGTATGTGCTGCATTTAAATCAGAATATGTCTTAGTTGATTTTTTGTAAATAATTGGGGTTGTCTACGATATGACATAAAGATATGAGCTAGATATGAGCTATATTAAGATATGATAGTGAAGGAAACCAATGATGATTATCATGTCTATGTATGGCTGTCCTTTAGAATGCATGCTCTATTTTATGTATTGAGCTTTTGGGACAGCAATGATACAATGAGGATTAAGCTTCTATGCTTAAAGAAATCCCTGGCCAGGTGAAGAAAAGTAAAGATACCATTAACAGGCAAAGAAGTCAAAGAAAAAGAAGAAAAGCAAAGACACCCCTTGAGGGGCAGATTTAGTGAGCAAAGAAGGCTCAAGAAGTGAAGTAATCTTCACAAGAGATATAGCTAATGTTGGTAATTTATCAAACAAAGAAGATAAACTTTTATTGGATCAAACTTTCACAAAAGCAAAATACACATGATCCAACACTTATGACTATATTTTGTGTGCAGTACTTCGGTACTGTTTTCTTTGCACACACAAATTTCTTTTCTTTCTAAAGTGCTACGGCACTTTTCCTTTTCACGTGCTGTGTTTTTTCTTCTTCTTTTCTATCTATTACAAGCACATAATAGATATACCTATTTATATGTCAGCCACCGAAAATGATTGTTCTCATCAACCGCTTCACCCTTTTTTTCATCCACCGCTTCACCTACTGACTTGACACATACTCATAATACAAGAATAGCTATGTCACATGGCTATAAGCAAGAATGACACATGACATTTTTGTTTCTCAAGTCTCCTAAATTCTTCTAGGAGAGGCGAAAGAGTTTGTATTTTTTTTAACAAGCTAATCCCTGGCCAAGTGAAGGATAAGTTGCACCTCTTAAGACGTCTTACAGTGAGCAGAGAGGGCTCATGGAGCTGTAATGATAAGTGACTGATGTAATTGTTGATGCACAGTTAGTTATATAATGTTTTATGATGAACGTTATGAAATTCTAGAATGTATGCTTAACTAAATTTTTTATGCAGGTACAAGAACCAAATGGTTAGAGGGGAATGTCCCATGAGGTTTCTCAGTATACTGAGACGAAGGTATATCATCAGAAACGCGGAAGCGCATCGTACCGATGCGATGAGAAATTAAGACACCGTTTTGATTATTTGGGGTGAAGAAGCGAGCGTGACGATTTTCTCACCTTCAGTTCTCCTTGTCCAGCCTCACGATCTTGCAGCATCGCACCACGAACAGTTGCAATTCCGCTCTACGGTTGATCTTCCAGGCTATGACTCAAGGGGATCAGGGGGTCGTGTGGGCAACTGTTCAGAGGATGAACGTCTGTCTCTTTGGTGTGTTCTGATGACTGTAACCCTATGAGGCACTAGGAGAAAAGAGAGTTTATATACTCTGCCCAATTCAAAACTAACCCTAAGCTTCATGGGTTAAAATTGAACTTTGGGTTCACTCTCACTAAAGCTATTGGCTTAAGTGAAAAGAGCATACTAAACCCAACAATCTCCCACTTTCTCTTTTGGACACAAACTTGAGTTCATAAACCCAAGACTATGTAGCCCATAAGCCATCATCATCTGATTATACAACCCATCCCTTGTCTCAAGCTAGCCTGGGGATTTACCATTTGTCACTAATCAAGGCTCCTGTTAATCTTTGAAAGATTATCTAATTCGGCGCTTCTCCACTAAAAGCCCGAACGTGAACTCCAAGATTAATGACCTTTATAACATGAATATGCATCGCCCCCCTTTTTTTAGAATGTCTATAATTGATTGACAAGTTTTCTGTAACTCAATCAATTATTTATTCCCTTGACTATGATAGTTTCTCTAATGGATTACATGCACTGGTCATTGTCTTTAATATCCAAGTACCGAAACATATCAAGGGGACATATCCTACAAATTCCATGTTGTTTATCTCATAAATACCGATAATCAAATAATCTCACTCCTAAAATACCGAGTTATTGGTCGTCAATAGATCGAACCTCACCCGTTGGTAAATCAAAGAATGAAAACTATTTGATTACCTATTTATAATAAACTCAGGATTAAGAGCAATTACATAACTATAGTTAACTGGAGATTTGATACCTTATTACAGAAAAACAACCTTAATCAAATCTCTCCTTGATCCTTTCAATGCGAATGTTAATTCACACCAATATTTTACAATGATTAGGACAAAACCATTTCACAAAATATTGCAGCCTAAATAAAGTGCCCAACTTTATTTAACAACTGTGAATCCATTCATCAATTGTGAGAACCTATGATCATGTCCTCCATGAACGTATCCATATGATCATATACTCCACAATTTGATCCGGACCTTGATGTTTGTAAATAGTGCGCAAAATAAATAATACCTTATTTGTAACATTCAGAAAATGATTACATTATTTCATTGTCTTACTCCAAAAGCACAACGAACCCAATATCTCCCACTCGCTTAATGCAAGTCTGGGATCCTCCTAAGACCCAAAGAAGTAACATGCCTCCTGAACACAAGTTTAAGCAAACTCTTAGTAACTGGGTTTGCAAGATCCACCTTTAATGCTATCTGAGTTTAGTGAAAAACTCATAGCTCGAAGTTGATTTTCTTGAGTCAATATTCGCTTGAAATAATTGAATTAGTGAATACTCAGCTTTTCAAGACTCCCACTAGAATATAATAGCATATAATCTTTCGTTCTCCAAAGATACTTGAGTACATGCTTAACAATAATCTAGTATTCCTCTAGGTTCAAAATGGTACCGTCTCACTACTCCCACTGCGTGACAGATGTCTGGTTTAACGGCCAACATGATATGCATGAGTCTACCTTTGCCAAAACATAAGATATCCTGCTCATGCATTCTTCCTTCTTAGAAGTCTTTTGTTTACTCCTTAGGAAGATGAATTCCACATCTGAGAATTTATAATTCTTCTCTTAGAATTCTCGTGTTGAATTTTGGCAAGAGTTTTGTCAATGTAAGTAACCTGAGGTGATGCCAACAACTTATTCTTTCGATCTCATAAGAGTTTTAAACCAAGAATATAATTGGCTTCACCAGTACTTCCATACCAAAACACCAACTTAGCCAACTCTTTATGCTTGATATTACCTCCACGTTGTTTCCAATAGGGAGCATATCATCTACATAAAGTACCAGAAAAGCTATTGTCTTCTGTTGGATCCTTTACATACAAATACACATCATTCATCAAGTTTCTCTCAAAATCAAAATTTTGATAACCTGATCAAAACTGATGTTCCAAGACCTGGATGCATGCTTAATTCTATGAAATAGACTTTCACAACTTGCATACCATGTGTTTCTACCCATTTTCTATAAACCCTTTTGGTTGTTGTATGTAGATATCCTGACATCCAACTCCCAAAATGAAATCTCATAATTGAGACTTATAGCAACTAAGAGAATCTGGATAGACTCAAGCATGGCGTCTGGCAAAAATTGCCTCCAAGCTAGCTTTGAAGGTTTTCACCTTCCTGTCCATCCTCTCTTTGTCTTTTATGTCCACATGCACCTTGTGAGTTTTACCCCTCTTGGTGTCTTTACTAGGACCAAACGGAGTTGAAATACAAGTATTTCATCTCATTGTTCATAACTTGAGCAACACTTGATCAACAACATCTTCTAGTGCATTATCGTAACTAGTAGGATCAATGTCACTCAACAAGAGACAAATTGAGAGTTAACAAGGTTTTCTCCCACTACGAATGTACTGCACTAGACCTTGTGTATTTATAGGTAAAACAAAGAGTGGGTCAAATGGTGGATCTTCAATTTCTTGAGGATCCGCTTATTCTTGAAATTGTTCCTCCACATGTGATACTAATATTTCTACTAGTTTCACTTATATTTTATCATGTTGAATTTTCAATTAGGGTTCTCTTGTTTGTTCACCTAGAGATATATTTATCCCCTCTTGAACAATCAAGGGAACAATAGATGAAGCTTCTAGAGATTCTGGAAATTCTTGATCTGAGATAAATCTCATCAAGAATAACCTTACTTAAGAGCTTATAATTTCTCATATAGTCCTCCTTTAAGAAAATCATGTGAGTGCTCACTTAGATTATCTTGTCCTTAAGACTAAATAAGAAATCATCCCTAGTTCTCTTAGGGTAGCCAAAAGATATGCACTCTTCCATACACGATTCCATCTTATTTGACTGCTGTTGTAGGACGTGTGTCGAAGCACCCTAAATCCGAATATGGTTTGATCTGGGCTTGCACCCTTTCCATAATTCTTTAGGTGTCTTTACAACAAAATTTAACGGAACCAAGTTAAGAATGTACATTTCCTTCTCTTAGGCATCTCTCTTGAACAACATTGGCAAAGATGAATAACTGAACATGATCTTCACCAAGTCTAAAATGTTTGATTTTTGCATACTGCAACTTCAGTCAACTAACGCGTTCTCAGAATTAACAGTTACGAAAAACTATCCCTTCTTAAATCAGGTAAGACCTGAACTTACCAGACAGGTAGCCAAAACACTTTCGTCAGATCAAAGTGTTTTAATTTGAACACCTACATGCTTTTCTGCCTCAGACTTAAACCTCTTGGAAATTTCCAAAAGCTTTAAACTCATGGCGCACTTGGTTCATCTGTCCAAATCCAGAGTAAACATTCATATAATCAAGTACTCATCACCTCTTCTGGTCTGAACGCTAATTGGTCCACATACATTAGTATGTATCAGTTCCAGTTGAATAGTTGCGCAAATATTTTTGGCCCCTTGCAGGATTGCTTGGCCATTTTACCTTCCAAAATAGGACTAACATGTAGCTTTTAGTTAAAAGATTCTTGAACTTTCAGTCTCTCTTTTAACTAAAACATGTTTCCTACTTTGAGGTAATGTGACTCAATCACAAAGGCCAAAGTTATGTTTCATTTGAAACTTTTGTTTCTTTGGTGAAAATCCTAGTTCATCATCCTTTCCATTCAACATAATAAATTAAATGGGATATATAACTCAAGTAATAAAGACAATTTAATATACCAGAATAAAAGAAGATGAACTTCTTATTGAAAATGAGGAATTAAATTGTACTATTAAATCATGTTTCCACAAAACAACTAACATAAATAAAATTCCTCTTCAAATCCGGAATAATTAAACAGTCATCCAAAACTAAGTCATAAATTATCAAAAGATAAAATAACTTGTTCTACTACTAATGCAGATACAAGCTCCTCTTCTTCAAGCTTAAAATATCTTTGTCCAATGGTAATAGGCTCTCTATGCTTGAACCACTGCAGAGAGCAACAAACATAGTTAGTGGTTCCTGAATCATAGATTCATCCAATAATTAAGCCTTTTAAATTACTGTTACCTTTTTCTTTTCATCACCTCTGGGAAATCTTTCATCAAGTGTCCCTTCAGCCTGCAATTGAAGCACTTGCCTTTCGGCTTCTTCATTGCAACTGGTTTGACAACTGATAACCAAGTCATTTTGTTCTTGTTATCACCCTTGGGTTTCCTTTTGGATTTAACAAGACTCTTAGCAAAATCTGCACTGACTGCATTCTGTCGAGCAGAGCTGCTAAACGCAGCAAACATGTCATTAAGAGTCTGTAGCATTTATACTCCACTCTTAATCATGTACACTTGCTTCTGCAAGTGTTTTGAAAGACTGACAATAATATAGCAGCGAACCACCATATCCGCCCTTTCCCATTCTGAGGAATGCATCTTAGTTTCCTTAGATGCACTCTCTACAGGTTGCCATGGCTTTGGTACGGTAAGGACAGATTTCAGCTTTTCATGTTTAAGAACAACATTAAGGTTCCTTTTCCATTCTTCATAGTTTGTACCATCTAGAGGTTTTTGACTCAAAATCATGGCTATAGGATTGAAGGAAGTCATTTTCTAAAGAAAAAAAAACATATAAAGCACACAATTACAAACAAATAATGCAATAAACAAACGAAGTACAAGTAGATTCTCATAACTACTCTTGTTTATTGTTAACAGTTCTTCAGTTTATCTTTACAAGGCTTACGATGGGCAAGTCACTTGTAAAAACCAAAATTGTTATTTGGACCTTCAGTTCTATTGCCAGAGCCTCGATGGGAGGGTTAACAATTTTACCAAAGTTGAATGTAATTAACCATTGTTTAATTTCAAAATTATCCTTAGTGTCTAAGTATTGCCAACGATGGGCCGTACAATACTTTACTAAAATTTTGAAATTATTAAGATTTAATCTAGTGAAATCTGATTATCCTTATCCGATGTGGCTTCAACGATAACCATTTCACTAATAAACCCACAAATGGAGCCCGCAGGTTTTAAAATTAATTATTTAATTTTTAAAACCTTCACCCATTCAAAATTTTTTTATTTGAGAATTTTCATAAGCCCTGTCGAATTCATTGTTTAATTTCAAAATTATCTTTAATAACTTAGTATTATCGACAATGGGTCGTACAATACTTTATTAAAATTTTGAAATTATTAAGGCCTCACATGATTATTTTATTGATAGGCCCACAATGCGCCTGGAGGTTAAATTAATTTCTTAATTTAAATCTCCTCCCATAATTATTTAAGTCCAATCTAATCATGCTTATTCGATGGGACTTCACATGATTATTTTATTAATGGTCCTATATTGCGCTTTAAGGTTAAATTAATTTCTTAATTTAAATCTCCTTCCATTCAACATAAGCAATATTTTCAATTTCCAAGAATTATATAATTGAGAGTATCCTTTGTTTGATTTCAAAAACTATGTAAGCAAGAGCGCCGATGAACGTGCATCACTTAGCTTATCTGAATTTTGAAATCATTAAGGTCCTAAAATCCAGTCATGATAGGCAGCGTGTGCTTCACACAATCATGATACATGATTGTGGTATGCAGCGTGTGTTTAACACATGACCATTTTAGTTGACCCACAAATTACTCGCAAAATAAAAGAATTCTTTTAGGAAAATTTTTTTACTAATTTGCTTGATTTTAAACTCAAAAAATAATCAATTTGATTATTCTAGATTTTACCAAAATCATAATAATTAATTAATTTTTGAAATTAATATAACCATTAATCTAGATTTTGTTCCTAAAATCATAATAATCATAATTTTATTTTACCGGAATATTTATAATCAAAAACTAAGCGCATAAACTATCACACTAGTCGGTAATGACATATAGTAAATATGCACGTATGACATGTGATCATGTTACAGTATGGCACATTCCTATCCTATATGACATGATATCGTAAATATCATGTTAATCGCACATATAATTCATACCAATCAATAAAAGCATTAAATAATAAGTTTTAATTACTTTAATCTATGGCCTTCCTATTTTAAAGAAAAATAAATAAATAAAAATAATAAAATATTACAACTTTGGAATTCGACTTTCGCCTATCCCATAGGATCTGTCTCAAGCCCCTTTAGGGTTTTCATGGGCCCAAAGACCCAATCCTTTGGCGAGAAACCCTAGGACGCAAAAGAGGAGGCTCCGGTGGCGGCGATCCACCCATCGTTGCGTTCGTCTTTTCGTCCTCTTTCCAACCATATATGGATCGCACCATTATGAGATCAGGAAGTCCTCGAAAAGTCTCTGATAGTGCTGACTGCGCATCTTCCTCGCGGTTTCTCGATCTAGAACTTTTACAAAATATTGGAAAAGTACACAGAAATTCCGAAAATAAATAAAAACAGCAATGAGGAAACCTAATCATATGGGATTAATTAGCCTCCTTGTTACAAATCGAGAAATACACGAGAGACCCTAACCATGGATTAAAGCATTTTTACCGATTAAAATTTAAACTTTTATGAAAATGAACTATAAAGAATTAACAACATGAATATCAATAACAGATACAGAATAAAGGTGCCATATTTTCAAAATCACATAGAAAAATGAATAAATCAAAACTGATCTTAATCCCCATCACAATCCGGCTTTGATACCACATGAAGGTATATCATCAGAAATGCGAAAGCGCATCGTACCGATGCGATGAGGAATGAAGACACTGTTTTGATTACCTGGGGTGAAGAAGCGAGCGTGACGATTTCTCACCTTCAGTTCTCCTTGTCAAGCCTCACGATCTTACAACAACGCACCACGAATTGTTGCAATTCCGCTCTACGGTTGATCTTCCAGGCTATGACTCAAGGGGATTAGGGGGTCGTGTGGGCAACCGTTCAGATGATGAACGTCTGCCTCTTTGGTGTGTTTCTGATGACTGTAACCCTAGGAGGCACTAGGAGAAAAGAGAGTTTATATACTCTGCCCAATCCAAAACTAACCCTAAGCTTCATGGGTTAAAATTGAACTTTGAGCTCACTCTCACTATAGCTATTGGGCTTAAGTGAAAAGAGCATACTAAACCCAACAATTGAGATTAAAAATCTCACCCCTTTTTTTGGGGCTGCAATTGCGGGTTTAAATGGGGGAAACCAAATTCAATGGTTGATTATGACAAACCTTGTCTTGCTATTTTGGAATATAAGTGTGCATACTACTATGCTAGTGACTATGGTTCTGTTTTGCTTGAGAAACCATGTCATGATGTAATAGAACATGTGTGCTTAATTTATTCTAGTTGTATTTTTGGTGTATATATGTATGTAAAGTTCTAAGTGATAGAGGAGGGCTAATTGTAAAGACTTGGAACTGCCCTTTTATTACATGTTCAGCTGACATTACCAAGTTGGAAAGCTTTGAGCTAGAATTGCGGCATCTATTTCTTTCGTATTTAGTAGGGACATATTTTGTGTCCTTATTAGGGATGGACTTAGGAACATAATATTTTAAATTTCTGAAATCGGTCCCTAATTCCAAATAATATGTCCCTAGTACGAACAATTTAGGAATTTTTGTTTGATTATTTAGATTTGATGTTTGTGTAAAATACCATATAACTTCATGTGATGTTTGTGTTGAAAAAATTTAAAGGGCAGATAACCTAATCTTCTATTTTCCTCCAAAGCTTGAGGATGTAAAACCCTTTCCCTTTTATGGAGTTAGCTAAATTTATGATAAGACCAGAGCTCTAAGAAGGACAAGAGAACCCATTTGTTATTGAATGAATGCTTTCAATTCTATTACAATTGAGTTATATACTCTATACCAACCGTAAACCCAATTTACAACACGTCATAGTTCCTAACAACCACAACTTGACACGTAATACAACTATTACTTCCTTCTATTGACACCTCACAGCCTATAACAGATACAACTTGACACATGTACTTCCATTCCCTATTAACAGATACAATTGTCAATGGGATTGGAAATCAGCAGCCCAACTAGGAGCCCATGCTAACCTCTTGGGCCTAACTAACACTTCTGGTATCGTATCACTCGTCCTTCCTTCAAAGGGAACCTTGACCACAAGGTTCAACTCTGGATAAAACTGACGAAGATCCTCCTCATTCTCCCATGATGCATCTTCCAGTAAGGAGTGAGACCACTGCACAAGCCATTGCTTAATCGATTCACCCTGATGGCTTAACACTCGTGAGCTCAAAATAGTTAGTGGCTGTTGTACTGGTTTGTTCTCCCGGTATGTTGAAGGCAGATCAAGAACTGGAACATTGGAACTTCCATTGAATGGCTTCAAAACAGAAATATGGAAAGAAGGGTGGATGCGAGATTCTGGAGGCAATTCCAGCTGGTGTGCAACTCTGCTCAGCACTTTCTTGATAGGAAAAGGTCCATAATATCGTTTGGCAAGTTTCTGTTTACTTCTTCGAGCCAAGGAGACCTACCTATAAGGTTGTAGTTTAACTAAAACTAAGTCCCCTACAACAAATTCCTTATCTTTTCTATGCTTATCAGCAATTATTTTCATTCTGTTTTGGGCTGCTTGCAGATGATGCTTAAGGCTGGTGAGAAGCTCAGTCCTATGAGACAGCATATCATCAATAGCAGCAACCCGAACTGATCCTTGAGTGTATGATGGAATCAAGGTAGGCTGCTTTCCATACAAAGCTTGGAAGGGTGACATGCCTATGGAGGAATGATTTGCTATAGTATAATGCAATTCAGCCCACCCAAGGTATAAGGACCACTTCCTATTCTGATCATGACAAAATGCTCGCAAATATTGCTCCAAATACCGGTTAGTCACCTCAGTTTGGCCGTCGGTTTGGGGATGATAAGTAGAGCTCATCTTCAAGGTAGTTCCACTCAATTTGAAAAGGGAGGCCCAAAACTGGCTAATGAATATTCGGTCTCTATCTGACACCAAGGACTTAGGGAAACCATGTAATTTTACCACAATGTCACAAAACAACTTAGCAACATAAGTAGCATTGTAAGTGGCTGGAAGTGACCCAAAGTGAGCATACTTGGTCAATCGATCTACAGTCACTAAAATTGTAGAAAATCCAGCAGACAAGGGCAAACCAGTAATGAAAAAGGCTAAGATCCTCAAAAACACCATCTGGGATAGTTAGAGGGTGTAAGAGACCAAGAGGAGGAGTAGTTGCTGTCTTAACATACTGGCATGTTTGGCACTCCTTGACAAATGTTGTGACATCTTTGTGCATGTGGTTCCAAAAGAAATAGGCTGACAACCTCAGGAGAGTTCGAGTGATGCCTGCATGACCTCCTACAGGTGAAGAATGTGCCTCTCGGATAAGAATTTGCTTCAAACTGGATGTTGGTCCAATGAGATACCTTCCCTTATGAAACAGTAAGCCATCTCGAATTGTGATTGACTTATCCATGCAATTGTTGTCAATAAGTTGCTGTTGTATCTCCTTAAGGTAAGGATCAGAATTATTTTCTCCATGGATTTGATCCACAATTGCATAAGTTGGTTTAGAAACTAAACACAATAGTGAAGCTTCAGCAGAAAAATCATCCTCCAAACTTTTGGATAGGGCATCAGCCACTATATTGGAAGTTCCACTCTTGTATTCGATTGTAAAGTCAAAATTAAGCAGCTTGCATACGTACTTTGCTGTTTAGGGGTGGAAACCGTTTGTGTCAATAGTTCCTTGAGGCTTTTATGATATGTTTTAATGACAAATTTAGACCCAAGCAAATAGTGTCTCCATCGTTTAACAGCTTCAGTGACAGCATATAACTCGCGGACATAAGTGGAGGCAGCTTGCATATTTGGTCCTAGTTTCTTGCTGAAATAAGAGATGGGTCTACCTTCCTGCAATAAGACAGCTCCTACACCAGAATTAGAAGCATCTGATTCTATAATGAAGGGTAAAGAAAAATTAGGAAGGCGCAGCACAGGGGTCTCAATCATGATATTCTTTAAAGTCACAAATGCTTCTTCCACTTCAGGTGACCATTTAAAAGAATCACATTTCAACAAATCAGTGAGGGGTGAGGCTAGGGATGCATATTGTTGCACAAAACGTCTATAGTAGCCAGTTAAACCCAAAAATCCCCTCAGCTGCTTAACAGTGTGTGGAATGGGCCATTTAACCATTGCTGAAACCTTATTAGGATCTGCCTTGATACCATTTCTAGAAACCAAATGGCCAAGGTACTCAAGTTCCTCCACTCCAAAAGAGCACTTGCTCAACTTCACAAAGAAATCATTATCCTGAAGGCACTGCAAAGCTGTCCTCAAATGGCTAACATGATCCAACAGGGTGGCACTATACACTAATATATCATCAAAAAAGACAATTACAAACCTTCAAAGGTGAGCCTTAAACATATGATTCATGGCAGCTTGAAATGTAGAAGGTGCATTGGTTAAGCCAAATGGCATAACCAAGAATTCATAATGAAATTTGTTGTTGGTTCCCATAATGAAACAGTAGTGATGAATTCTGTTTCTGGACAGATGTACCTTGCAACACTACTCGTTGTTTGCACCACTGGAACTCCATGGTCATGAGAGTGTAATCATGTAGGACCCTGCCTAGTGTAGCCAACCAGCCAATGCCCAAGATTACTCCCAATTCATGAAGGTCAATGACCTAAAGGTCAACTACAAAAGTGTGGCCCTGAATTACAAGGGAAATTGCATTGCATTTTCTGTCACAAGTCATGATTTCACCATTTCCCAAATGCACCCTCATTTTATTGGTTTTGATCAGTGTTAAACCAAGTGTTGCAGCTAATTCACGATTAATGAAATTTTGGGAACTTCCTGAATCAATCAAAACATCAACAGTTGTGCCTCTAATTTGTATTGAGAATTGCAAGGCTCGTGGATTACCATCACCAACCATGGAATGTAATGCAACATCACCCCTATCTGCTAGTTTGGATTCCGGTTGCCAAACAATTTGCTCCTCCAATTCTGCTTTAGTGTCATCAAATTCGCCAATCATCAGAAGCATTCGTGCCTGACACCTATGACGTGATGTCCACTTCTCATCACAATAGTAACAGAGACCTTGCTCCCTTCGTTTCTGCATATCAGCATGTGATACTTTTCTATAAGAAGCAGAAGGTGCAGGTAATGTGGTATTTGGAGTTATCTGAGGTAACTGAGGAGAAGTCAACAATTGAGAATTTCTCACTGCTGGACGAATTGTATTAGTCTTCGTAGGAGTGGAAACAGAAGTACGAAGTTCATCATGATGAGCCGCATACACAACTGCTAGTTGCATGGCTTGATGAAGAGAAGTGGGTTTGTGGAACTGAATTGCACGCCTCAAATCAGCTTGTAATCCTGACAAGAAGAAACTGGCCAAAACCTCATCAGAAATATCTGTAACCTGGTTGATCAAAGATTCAAAATCCCGAATGTAATCACTCAGAGAACCCGATTGAGAGAGTTTAGAAAGAACTCCTCGCAGATCCATATAAGCATCAGCCCCAAACCTCTGACGTAATGCTAATTTAAAATCAACCCAAGACTTGAGAGTACCACCTTTATAGAGCCATTGATACCAAGGCCCAACAATACCTTCCATCTTCAGCCCTGCAAGTTGGATTTTTGTACTCGTCTGGCACATGTTGAAGTGCATACAACATTTCAGTTTTGAAGATCCAACCATTGGAATCAGTACCAATGAATGAAGGAAATTCCATGCGCACAAATTTGAAGAACGAACGTGGATCATTGTGATCACCAGTATTGTTGCCCAATCGAAAAGTGTGAGTAGAAGAACTTACATGTTCAGAAGAATGGTTAGGGTTACGTTCCACACTTGAATCATGAGCACGAGTTTCCAAACCCATTACTGCAGCGTGAATTTGCTGAAGTTGAGAATTGAAAGTTACAATCTGTGCTTGATTCTCTTCGAAATGTTGCTCCATGCGAAGCCTAAAGGACTCGAACTCTTCTACAAGTTCTTGCACCTTCATGGTTGCAAATGATGGAGAAGCCTTGAAAGCACCAATTGATAAGAGCGGAGCTCTAAGTAGGACAAGAGAACCAATTTGTTATTGAATGAATGCTTTCAATTCTGTTACAATTGAGTTATATACTCTATACCAACCGTAAACCCAATTTACAACACGTCATAGTTCCTAACAACCACAACTTGACACGTAATACAACTATTACTTCCTTCTATTGACACCTCACAGCCCATAACAGATACAACTTGACACATGTACTTCCATTCCCTATTAACAGATACAATTGTCAATGGGATTGGAAATCAGCAGCCCAACTAGGAGCCCCTGCTAACCTCTTGGGCCTAACTAACACTTCTGGTATCGTATCAATTTATTAAGGAATAATATTAACTTGTATCATTGTGAATAATTATAATTATAATGCTAACAACTTTATGTAACACTAGTCCAATAATAAACTTATATTATCTAGAGCTTTCTTGACACTCATCAAAAGCTGCATATGTTCTTTTTTTTTTTTTGGACATTACAGGAAATCGAACTGCACACCTAATACACCCTAAACACATCCAACACCAACACACCCAACACCACTAGGCTATCGCTAGTGGTGCGATGCATATGTTCTTTGAGTACCTTGATATTGATCTCAAAAAGTTAATTTAATCAAATTGAAAAAGTTATTATGACCAAGTCATGTGATAAGATCTTAATCGTTTATAAACAAATTAATGATGACAAGAGATGAAAAAGAATAAGTGTTGGAATACATGGTGAGAAAAAACTATTCATTGATGTGTCTGAGAATGGCTAATATGTCTTACATGATGTGTTAAATCACACATGAGGGGGATCTATTCTCTCAATTTTTTAACTTATTTATTTTTTTGAATGAGTTATTATTATTATTATTTTTTAAAAAATAAAACTTAGGAAAGCTGTTTTCAATTTTTACCTACATATTTATCTTGTTTTATTATCTAATAACAATAATATTTACATTAATTTTACGATATTTATAAAATACCTTAACTAAATACCAAAATAGAAAAATATTGATTATTTATTTACACCAATAATAGCTTTTTTTTTTAAGTTTTGATATTAACATTTAACTTTTTTGAAATAATATCTTGTATCAAATACTATTTTATATCACTTCACATTTATTTTGAAAAAAGTTCATAATATATATTATTATCTTAAAAAATACTTTGAAACACAAATCCTTGATATTTTCTACTGCGCTCTTATTCAACAGGTTGAGCGCTAAAATATTTTTTGGTGCTAAAATTTTCAAATTTCAGTTTGTGTAGATTGCAAAAGTTTTCCCACTCTATACTGAAGATGAATCGCCACCCTTACTTCACTATATCTGTCTTCCCAATCATTATCATCTTCCTGAACTGGACCCTTCACAGTACACACCTTCTAGGTTCCCCCTTCGAATATCCCCGTTGCCGTGAGCCTTAAGTGCGTACTCATCAGTCATCATTATCACTGGGGCGAAACTGGATTGGGCCGGCCTACGACTTGGCTTACGTCAAGTCAGATCTAACCTAATATATTTCGTAAAATACGTCAGATTTGGGTCTTGAAAAAACTTGTTTAATAGAAAGGCCGTAGGCCCACTTTCACAAAGTCTGCCTATATTGTATTATTTATTTTAAATAAAATAAAATAGAATAAGTATGCCTTGAAAAAAAAATAAAAAAAATAAATTTAATCAATTGCAATTATTTAAAACTTAATTATATTGTATCCAAAAAAAAAAGCTTAATTATATTCGATTATATTTTAATAGAAATCTGACTTTATTTTTTATGTAGGAGGAATCAACATCTCAACATGTTAGATTATGTATATGAATATATTAAAAGGTTTTTTAGAGAGGTTATATTTAATACAAACATCATGATGTGTTTGTTATTTTAATTTACATAGTATGAATTTATTTGTTGGATCTTATGAAATATATATCTTATTTAGTTTGAACATTTTGCTTTTGAAAGTGACTTAAATACAGATTGTATGAGTTTTGTTGTGATTCATGATTCTATTTGGATATTGAAATTTTGACTTTTGTATTAACAACAGAATTTGAATATTTTGTAAAGTTGATTCATGATTCTGCTAGGAAGTTAAAAATTAACAGACTAATGGGCTATGACAGACCATTTATTTTTTTATAAACGGGTCAAGTCACGCTTGCAGTTAAACTCATATTAGAATTGAGCCAGGTTAAATTGAAATTTTTTAACGTAGGCTTTGACTTTCCAAGGCAAAGCTTGACTCAGCCCAATCCACTTTCACCCCTACTTATCACCGTGAACTGAAATCCAAAAAAAAAAAAAATCCAATTTTTTTTCAAAAATAAAAAAGAGAAACCCATCATCGATTTTTTCTCGCAGATCGTAGATCTGAAGTGGGTTCTTGTCAGATTCATAATGGGACAAAAATGGGGTTGTGAATTGAACTACGAACCTTGCATGCCGGAATGTTACGCTCGGACGCTGAATAGTAAGTGTACTCGTCGATTAGTGTCAGATAGTACACGTTGAGGCAAACCGGCACCGATCCCAAATCGATGCCATTTCGGGAGCTCTTCATGCATGCATTTTGCTGTGTCGTTTTGCTTCAGTCCCGACAACTACTTTATCTTTTCATACGAAAGAATTAAAAAACAGAGTTTATTGGTACACCAACGTAGAGTGACTTTTTCCCGGGAAGTTTTTAAAATTATTTACTTTTCCCAATTGGCTATCTGACTTTAAAAAATAAAATAAAAATGAGAAGGTTGGTCTGTTTGTTGATCGATTCCACCAGCGGTGGGTGTTGCCGGTGCTGATATGTTAATTCAGAGCATAGTGTCATATACATAATATAACTATATACTTATAAATCGGAATATTATATGTAAATGGCCTCTGATTTGGGGTAAAATCACGGTTCTTCCTGAATATCACAGCTGGTGTCTCAATTTTTAAAAAAATTTCATAGGACAAAGGATGTAACATTTGCTCATAATTATAGTGTATGGGGTGATGTCGTTTATAATGTGTACATTATAAATTGTGGAGTTTTAATCTTAAAGTAACGAAACGCGAGGGTACATGTTGGTTTTAGGGAAAGGGGAGTAGGGTCCAATATATGATAATGTGTTTGTTTTACAGTTTTTATGGGATTAATCATGCATATCATAGACTTTAACTTTACCCTCACCAATTGAGCAAGTTCCTTTTGCAGTAAAGCATTTTGAAAAGATAGGTGTTGGAATATTCAATTGTGATGAGTCTCATATTAGTTGATAATAGGTTAAGTGAAGTCCATATAAGTGGGGAGATCCATGAACCTAATGTCTTAAGATTTTAGGTTGACACATGGTATCAGACCCACTTGCTACGGTTGGTGTAGTCTTAGCCCATTGGTAGTAGTGTCCCCTGTCATGGGCTCCCCCTGTACTCACCTGACAGTGGTATCAAAGCTAGATTAGGCTTGAGCTAGCCAAGAGTTTGGCTAGAGACGAGTTAAGTACTTTAGGCTTAGGTATTCGGTTGATGTGGAGTATACCAATGTTGGGTTTTACACTTGATGAGGAGATTATTGGGATATTCAAGTGTGATGAGTCAACATTGGTTGGTAATGGCCTAAGTGAAGTCCATATAAGTGAGAAGACCCATGAATCCAATACCTTAAGATTTTGGGTGGTGACATGGTGTCAGACCCACTTGATGTGGTTAGTCTAGCTTAGCTCATTGGTGGTGGTTCCCACACTATGGACTCCCCCTGGATCCGTCTAACAGTGGTATTAGAGTCGGGTTGAGCTCGAGCTAGCCTAGTGATTGCTAGGGGCACATAGAGTACTTGGGTCTGGGATACTCAGTTGAGGGGGAGTATACCAAGGGTGAGTTTCACACTTGAGGAGAAGATTATTGGAATATTCAAGTGTGATGAGTCTCACATTGAATGTAAATAGGCTAAGTGAAGTCTATATAAGTGGGGGAACCCATGAACTTAATGCCTTAAAGTTTTGCGCTGAGACATTGGTTGGACCTACTTCTTACGGTTGGTGTAGTCTTAATTCATTGGGGTAGTGGAGTCCCTTGCCACAGACTCCCCCTGAACCCGCCTAATAGTGGTATCAAAGTTGGGTTAGGCTCTGGCTAGCCAGATGTTTGGCTAGAGGCGGGATAAGTACTTTGGGCCTAGGTACTCAGATGACGGGGAGCATACCAATGTTGGGTTTCACACTTGACGGGGAGATTATTGGAATATTCAAGTGTGATGAGTCTAACATTGGTTGGTAATAGGCTAAGTGAAGTCCATATAAGTAGAAGGACCCATAAACCCAATACCTTAAGATTTTAGGTTGTGTCATGGTGTCGGATCCACTTGATATGATTAGTCTAGCTTAACCCAACAAATGATACCACTGTCGGTCGCGTCCAGGGAAGCCCGTGGTAGGAAACCATAACAAATGGGCTAAGCTAGACAAACCACATCAAGTGGGCCTGACACTTTGTCTTAACCCAAAATCTTAAGGCATTGGGTTCATGGGATCTCCTACTTATATACACTTCACTTATCCCATTACGACCCAATATGGGACTCATCGCACTTGAATATCTCAACTATCTCCCCTTCAAGTGTGAAACTCATCATTAGTGTGTTCCCCCTTAACCGAGTTCCCAAGCCTAAAGTTCTCAACCTGCCTCTAGCCAAATACCTAGCTAGTTCGAGCCCAACTAGGCTCTAATACCACTATCAGAAGGGTTTAGGAGGAGCTCATGGTTGGGGACAACCATTAATGGACTTAGCTAGGCCAATCACACTAAGTGAATTTGACACCAGTCCCGACCCAAAGTCTTAAGATTTTGTGTTGTGACATGGTGTTAGATCCACTTGATGTAATTGGTCTAGCTTAGCACCCATTTGTGATGTCCCCCATCACGGGCTCCTCCTGGACCTGACTGACAATAGGCTTTTAATTAGTATTGATTTTATAATTTTCTTCATCTATGATATTTAATGCAAATTCTAGCTGCTGGTGCCAAAAAAGGAATAGTGGAGTTGTATAATTTAGCTGAATGATCATTGTTTATATGTCTAGTCTCTTCTAAGGTCTTGGGGTATAGTTTTTTTTCATATGCATGTAAGGAATTGATATCATATTGAACTCCTTTGTCTTTATTTATTTCTGCAAGCTTAATCTTAAGTTCTCTTGCAGACTGTTCATAAATAATTTGGTTTAATATTTTGTGTCACGTGTTTCTTATCCTAACGCTACCTCTACTTAATCACAGTGATAAATTTGCCTATTTGTTTGATGAAATGTCATATGTATTGTTCATTGGTTTAACTTGTTTATTTTTAAGAATATTTTTGAAGTTGAGGAATGATTTTGATAATGCTATAGTGGTTGGAAACGACGTGTTCACCCGCCAAAATGACAATAAATTATTCATGCAGGTTGTTGGTTGTGTGAGCAAGAAAGGTTGCATTTTTAGTTTGGGTGCAATGTTGAGTAGATACAAGGCCTCACAAATATTTGGTACCTTGTCTGGAGTAGTCTTTGTATATGAGTATGATTGTGAGAGAGCAAGTCACCACCAAATTCACTTATAATCAAAATTTGCAGACATGGGAGGTTGTTATGAAAGAGTGGCTCTCACGATGCTGATGGCCCATGTCTCTATGTCCACTACAACACCCCTTACACATAAGACACTCAACGATGATCAAGTCAATGATGATTGTGATGTCCAATTACATGAGAATAGTTTATAGGCATTTTGTGTAAGGGGTGTATTTTATTTTATTTTTACACTTTGTTGAACAATACTTGTTAGTTGATATTGTTATTTGACAAATTTATTATTTTTGTTTTAGAAATGTTTTGATCATTAAGACTCCGTGGTTGCTTATATTAAATGGTTTTATGTTAGATGGCAAATATCAGGTGTTAATTCTTTTAAAAAAATTTGAATTTTTTAAATAATTTTTAAAAAAAATCAAAATTAGGGATGAAATTTGTCCATCCCTAATAAGGACAAAATATGTTTGATCCTATTAGGGACAAACGAATTCTATCACAATTTGGGACGGACAGATTTTGTCCCTATTAGGGACGAAATGAATCTGTTTCTATTAGGGACGAATAAAATCTTTACCTAATTTCCTCACTATTAGGACGAATTTCACACTCCTTTGATCCATTTTTAAGGACGAAATTTGTCTGTCCCTAATCTTTGTTTTTTTAGTAGTACCATTAGACTTCAAATATGCATAGTTATATGTTCATAAGTAGAATATTAAGTAGTACATGATAATCTTATTGGATAATCAGGTCTTGACCCTTAACATGCAAGATAATTGAGTAGAAATGAGGCTTGAATTTAATTCAACTGAGAAATATTTTCTATTAAGAAAAATTTATAAGAAAACTATTAAATGAATTCAATCATCAAACAATTGAAAGGAATATTAATCACCTTCAATAGAGTGATGCTCTGGTTAAGCTAATAGTAATCGAAGTGATACAACTCCGATTGAGACATAAGTGATACAACTCCAATTGAGACATCAAATCACCAATCACCAATCCTTAATAGCACTTGATTTAACTTTCACAATCTCAAACTTTGAAAATATGTTCATCCATAAGAAATCTTAAATCAGATCCTTGATTAGATATCAAATCAGCATTTAAATTTTATTTGAATTTGGCTTACATGTTGGCGCTAGTAACGCCAACTTGGCGCCACTAGCATGGGAAGAGATTTGGTATTTTAATGTATTAACTCTTCTAACGCCTATGTGGCGCTACTAGTGTGGGCTTGGCGCTAGTGGCTAGGGTACCTAGTAACCTTGGCACTTCGAGCGTGGAATTTGCGCTAGTACAACCTCCTCTTCATGCTTTTTCTTAAGCTTCCATACTTGGTCTTCTTGTGGGTCAAAATTCTTAAAAAATACAAGAATTTTATGAAAGTATTACTGAGAATAACTTAACACTTAAATAACATTTCTAATGTCTTTTGATAAATTTGAGATAAATTACATGCTTAATTTGACCCTTAAAACATTGTATATTGGAAGCACATCATTGCATAGTACTTGACTGAGGCTACATTCATACATGTCGCGCGCATGCGACATATGCATGTATTGCATTTAAATTTAATATATTATATTGTGTTGTAATATAGTCATTGTAAATTAGTATATTCGAACTTATAAATTGATAATTGTCTTATATTTTTCAGATTGATGTTGGCCTTATCGATGCTTTGGTTGAGAAGTGGAGACCAGAGACACACACTTTCTACACGCCGAAGGGTGAGATGATAATTACATTGCAAGACGTGGTGGCTATTCTGGGATTTCCTACTATCAAGCAAGTAGTTACCAAATCTACTTCCATGGGTTGGCGGGAAATGTGTAATCAGGTATTTGGTAATGGTCCTGACGAGGTCACTGAGCTTACTTCTGGCAATATTAGGCTATCATACTTCGATAGAATTTATGCGCATTGGGATGCGATTGCTGTTAATCCCCAGAATGCAGTATACTACACTAAGGTTCATATTGCGAGCATGTTAGGAGGATGGATCCTCTGCGACAGATCCAGGGGTATCATAGTGGGATGTCACTTTATTTCATTACTTGTAGTGGAGTTTGAGGATATTGGTACATATTACTGAGGATTTGCAGTTCTGACACACTTGTTTAGACAATTGTGCGAGTGTACAAATATTGAAGATCAAACATTGATGGGTGGATCGTTTTGCTTTAGATCTAGGCATGGTTTAGAATCTCATCCATTTCTCCCTCTATCTCTCTTCCTACTCAGCCTGAGTGGCACTTTGGACGCCGATACATATCTTTTGTATTGCCTAATTCATTATTTCTTTATGAGTATTATAGTTAATGTTTATGTCAACTTTTTTATTTCAGATTTAATGTGTTAGCCAGCTTACGACTGAATACACTTAATTGGTATCAAGACAGATTAGATACCTTATGCAGAGATGAGGTATGCTTTCTATTTTTTAATTGCAAACAGTGGTTACATATGGTAGTCAATACTCAATTAACTGTATATTTATTTATTGTATAGGTGGTGTGACAATTATATATGGGATACGTTTCTTGGGCGCATCTGACCATGCATAATATTTATGGATGGTCGTCACACATCTTACTTGTTTCCTTGTATATGAATATTCCAAGCTTGATAGATGCATGCGACAATTTGGCAGGGATCAACTGATACCTCATAGGCCTATAAAGCTTAAGGTGTATATGATTATACCTTTCGGGGTAAAA
Organism: Gastrolobium bilobum; assembly: GCF_033153095.1. Lineage (NCBI taxonomy): Eukaryota > Viridiplantae > Streptophyta > Magnoliopsida > Fabales > Fabaceae > Gastrolobium > Gastrolobium bilobum. The sequence goes on along the minus strand of NW_026895826.1, from coordinate 136,713 downwards.
AAAGATGATTGGGTGCGGAAGCTCAAGAAGTTCATACAAGGATGGGAGACCAAGGGTGAACACATAGAGATGGCCCCTCCATTGGAGAGTCTGATGTCACCCAACCATGGGTATATAGATTGGTATAGGCTCCAAGGCAAGCGATATGTTACGAAGAGGGCTGCGAAGATAGGACATTGTGTAATTTGTTTGTGTTGATTGATTGATTTATTATAATTATGTGTTTTTTATTGATTACTTTTTTTGCTTGTTTGATTTATTTATGTTATGACTTATAGGTTGATGGACTTGAGATGTTATATTTTATTATCACTCCGACCAATTTTCAAACTATACTATGGAGTTTATTAATGCGAAGATTGATCGCATTTTTGTGTTATTCAGAGAGACATCTCGGGTCGAAGAGGCAGGACTGGAGGCACCCCAAGCCAACTTCTGGACGAGGCATATTTTTCTATTGATATTGGGCGTCGTGCGAAAGAGGAAGTAGGATTGGACGTCGTCATCCACAAATGGAGTTCATTTCGAAGCCCATATCACAGTCCAGGCCATGCACAGTTGCATGGTATAGATCGCCAGCCATAAGTCCTACACATAGCACTCATGCTCACTATTATGATCTCTCTCAACAGGATAACCTACAAACAATGATTATTATTTACATTAAAAAAATAATTTAAGAAATTAAAATTCATTAATACATTCATAATGGAGATATGATTTGTTAACTATACCTAAATTCATTACTGCCTTCTTGAATTTTTCATTTTTGAACTTTTGATTGAAATTGCTAGCAATATGACGAAGGTGTTCAGGTGACGCGCATGTGGTGGCTACCAACCAAGGTGGACATTCTCCACAATAGATAATATGCTTCGGTGCGGATCAAAAATTAGACATATATTTGACCTTTGCGGAACATGCATACGGATGTTAGCGAGAAAGTATGATCAAGCTTCCAAGGTTTCACCCTCAACAACGACAAATGCAAGTGGAAAACATTCATTATTTCCATCTTGGGTTGTAGCAATCAACAATTTTCCTTTGTACTTGCATATAAATGAGTGCCATCAATTTGAATTATTGGTTTGCAAAAATTGAAAGGCTCGCAATACTGTCTGAATGTACAAAAAATGTGATGGAATATGTGTTTTCCAGGAATTCGTTGATGAAATACAAAATAATCATTTATTTGAAGATGATAAACAAAACTTGGTGAAAAGCGAAGCATGTATTCACACCACTTAAGCAAAAATGCATAAGATTCCTCCCAATCACCATACATCATTGCAATTGCTTTCTGCTTTGCATACCATGTCTTTCTATATGAAACTTTGAATCCATAATAATGGGTGATCCTCTCCTAAACCAGTGCAATTGAGACTGATGGTTCCTCCTCTATCATCCTTATTAATCAAATTTTAAAAAATACATTAACATAAACAAAAATACCATAAATTTTTCATAATTACAAAATTCTCCAATAACATACCGAGTATGAATGAAGCAATAACATCTGAATCAAGTTATATGTGATCCTAAGAAATGTGGTCATTCAAGCAATTGTGATCTCCACCCCATTTAATAACCATCCACTTTTCACCGTACTTCGATTTCATTACCCTAACGCTCCATGGGCAATCCTCATGTGCGCGACATTTCATGCTTAACTTTGTAGGCATACTCTCAATCACAATCACTTCTTGTTGAGTCTTTATATAGAAACACTTGATTGCCATATGCACCTCCTATTTTGATGCAAATTCCTACTTAACAAATAACTCATCCCCCAATTGCAATGGACCCCAAACTCAACCCTTAGTATAAGATTCTTGTTCAATTGGATAATCTTAATAAATGTATGTGTAATATGGAATTCCATCCCAAAAAGGAGTAATGGTACCACTTACATGTATGAATTCATACAAGTAACCATATATATATATATATATATATATATATATATATATATATATATATATAAACCATATATGTATATATACACTGGTTACTAACATACCTTCATAATCTTGTGGGAATTGTGTCGCACCCACGTCATGATGTTCTGGGATTTGAGTCTACTCCAGATAATGATGTACTTGGATTTGAGTCGCACCAATATCATGATCCTCATAATTGTCCAAAGCACTAGCATCCTGGGCAAGAAGACGATACTCCATTGCGATATTTTCATCATCATCGTCGTCCATAACCCAAGTAGGTTCAATTTCATCTCCATTAGACATGTTAACAACTAGAGTAGCAAATGATGATGCATTATGTGGAGAATTGAGAGCAACTGACCTCAGGGATAAAACAACATCATTTGCTCCGGCAATATCCACGTACAACTCTAAGAAATCTTTCTTTAACTGGTTGAAGAATTATTCCATTACCATATCTACGTCTTCATCATCCACAACTTGCAAACCAATGTATCGTTCTTTGGACAATAGTCTTGCCATGACTAAAGTGAAAAACTGGTTCCCTTGGAGACCTATTTTTTGACGAATTTTCTGATGTAGTTCGTCAATTATTGATTTGCGATTGATATGTGTTGGCATTTTCTTGCCTTCAAAAACTACACAATGCTGACCTTCTACTTTCATATCATTATAATATAGAACAACATGAACAAAATCAATATCTAAACTCATTTTTAAATATATAAACAAAAAACACAAAAGAGAATATGAATAAGCAAGTAATAATGTATCTAAAAGAAGGAGTTTATGATGGAGAAAAATTGTGGAGAGTGTGGAAAAGAGAAATGTTTAAATAGATAATGTTTAAATAGGGCGAGTAAAGGGCTTCGTTGTGCTTTCTGGAAGGCGTGTTAGGGGATGGGTCGCACCCAAAATAAGGCGCGAACAAACCCTTTTACGCCTGAGTCAGGGCGTGACCAGTCCAATCCAATTTTGGACGCGACTGGTTGCTATGGATTCGTAAATTGATTTTAAAATACTACATTTCTGTAATTTTTTATTTAAATTATAATATTTAATTTTTTCACCTCAAGTGACATTGAAATTAAATAAATCATGTTTCTATAATTGCAGTTGAGTATAATTATATTTATAAATTTTTTTAAATATAAATTATGTTATGTACCACAGATAATGCATATTACTTAAGCCTTATTACACATAATACATAATGCAATTTATAAAAATTTATAAATAAAAATTTTATAAATATAATTTATCTGATTATAGTGGTCTGTTAGACTGTTAGTATAAAATTACTGAAAATTTATCCCTGAACTACTTTTCTCCTTTCCTACTCGTGAATCTGTTTTCCTTAAATTACGAGGCCACGTCACTTGGCATCATGGGTCATTTGTAAAAGACAAATTAGACGTTTATTCATCTTCGTTTCGATGATTAAATATGTATCTAGTTTTAATTATAAAATTTAAACACAATTAAAGAAATCACAATAATTTACATAACCAATATGCTACATAATTAAAGATGGAAAAAATATTTATCATTTTAAATGATATAAAGTTACGTTATTTTAAGAGAGAGATAGACACAAAAAAATATTTTTTTATTTAAAATTTAAATTAAAAAAAAATCACCCACATTTTTTTCCATGATTTTTTATTTCTTGTGTTTATCTCTTTCTTAAAATGACATGACATAACTTATGTTATTTAAAATGACAAACATCAAACTCATCAAAGATATGGAATAAAAGAAAATTTTGTCTTCAAAAATATTTGAAAACTTTTAAAATGAGTTTAAATTTGCACTATTAATATTTTTTTCATATTTTAATTATATACATTTGACATTATTTATAGTCAGGACTCAGGTAATTTCGTTTTGTAGCCTTTTCATTTTTTATTTTATTTTATACTCTAAGTCGCATGGCCCGAGAAACAGAAAAAGCTACACAACAGCAGCCAACGCTCAATAATGAGCAGCACTGTAGCAGACAAAGAATGCACAAAAGGTGTCATCCCATCAAACTTAAGTAGCTTCAACAAGCTCTCCTCGGGATCGGCAATAAAAAGAGAGTTTAACGCTTAACTCTTCATACACGGATCTTACTGTGGGGACGCAGGTCCAACTTTCCACCGTCGACCCCGATTTATTGCTTCGGAAATGTTCCCAAACCTCTTTTGGAATTTTCCTTTTTTTTTTTTTTTCTTTCTGTGGCGAGAGTTATGGAAATAAATATCATATTCCTCAAACAGAGTATTTAAATTACACAATTACTCGGATAGCAGTTGGCATAGCATCAAGTTCTGGTGACCAAAAATTAAGGGTTCATTTTTTTTTTTTCCAACTAATGTATATAAGTTATTTGCATTAAGTTCAAAATAATGTCGTTTTGAGACGGAAATTAAGTTGTTTTTATAATTTTAATTTATTTCAGGATTATAATAGTCTTTATAATTATAAATTTTTAATATTTTAATACCAAAACGGCGTCGTTTTAGAAGTAAATGTAAATAACTTATATGCGCAGTAACTAAACATTTTTGTGATTAAATGCATTGGTAGTAAATATTACTAATGATCACCTTTGCCACCTTCAAGGAACAGACAAATCAACATTTCCATAGTAGTATTTAAGCAAAACAATCAAGAAAATTATAACTGAAGAGTCAAGTAGAAGATTCAAATAAGTTCAAAATATGGTTAACGCATAAAAATACATTTACATGACAGTTGTTTGAAACCAATGAAATGCATTTATATTTTTAAATTTTATGGGATTAACATTTTTCCTACAATAGGAGATAAAATTATCTTCTGCAATCCTAAGATTATATCGTTTTGCAGTTGAAGATAACAAATAATGGGTATTTTAATGAAGGGATATGTTATTATATTTATATATTTTTTTTCATACTTACCTTATTTACCACTTTCTAATATTATTAGATCATAATCTCTACTAATCTTTATATCATTTCTCTCTCATATTGAGATTCTGATATCACGACATTGAAAAGTGGTAGATATGAAAAAATGTAAGTAGAATAACTCATGTCTTTAATAAAATTCATGCTACAAAATTTTTTAAAACACTTTTTATTTTTAATTTTAAATTTCAAAACGATGTCGTTTTGAACTTGCAGCAAATAACTTTATCTTCTGTCGAAGAAATGTTTTTCTCTATTTTTATAGGCTTTAATGTTTCTACGGTGAATATAGATAAGTTATCTATATTTACTCCTAAAACGATGTCGTTTTGCATTAAAAAATTAAAAATTATAATGAAAAAGACTATTATAACCCTAAAATAAATTGTAATTACAAAAATACCTTGATTTCCGCTTCAAAACGACGTCGTTTTGGACTTAATGTAAATAAGTTATTTACATTGACGGTAGAAAAATGATCCCATTTTTATATGTGATAACTATTTATAATTTGATTCTTGTATTTTTTAATATATTCATCTTAATTTCATGTTTTTAACAAAGTGGTGAACTCATGATTTTTAATTATAAGGACGGAACAAAAGTCAAAATTACATATATTTAGACTAATAATAAGAGCTAATTATTACAAGTGTTTTTATGTGAGTGATTAATTATAAGAACTAGTAATTTATTATTATTATAATAATAAAAAAATCAAATCTTAGGAAGGGAGTACAGCCAACCCACGCAATAATAGATAATGAGGAATATATATATATATATATATATATATATATATATATATATATATATATATATATAAAATTTGTATGGTTAAAGTAAGCTCTATTCGTTTTCATATCATGCAATATATACATGCGCGCGTATGCACACGCCGGATTCCTATTGGACATTATATAGATAGACTACTTATATAAGGGCCTGTACATGTATTCCTGTTGGGCATAAAAGTATTCCATAGCTAGAGTAATGATCTATTTGGATGGATTTTTTTTTCTTCAAAAATATTTTTTTCAAGAAAAAAAAAATACTTCACTTTTAATTCGTTTGAATGTCTGTTTTTAAAAAAAAAACATAAATCACAAAAAAATAAATCAAAAACTTACTTTTTTTAGAAGTTAAAAATTTTAACTTCTAAAAAAGTAAAAGTTAAAAGCTATTTTTTCAAAAATAAAATATTTTTAAAAATATAAATAACTTTAATTTTTATATAAATTATTTCTAAAATAAGAAAAATATACAAGCTACTTTTCGTGAAAGGCGAAACAAACGGACTATAATTATATAAACACGCACTTCCTATTTGGCAGAAATAAAATTAGATAAGTCCCAGACAAAAAGTGTTTAATTAAATGCTTTAAGAGATATGTTCGAGATGATAGAAAACGAATTAAATGAAAAGAAGAATAAAATTGAAAGAGAATGCATGAATGGTTAAATGATAATTTTTTTTCTGATAAATTATAGATATTCTTTACGGGAGATAATTTTATTGAGTCCGTTCATAATTAAGGTTTCGAAGATGATACTGGAGAGGATCAAATACACACTCTTATATCCAGATGCTTAATTTTCATGTACTAACTGAACTAGTATCATTTGGTTGGTTAAATGATAATTTGACTCTACTAATAACCATAGAACTCCAACATGCCCGAAGCAAACAAGAGATATGTTTGACCATGCTCCATATAATGTTTTAGGGAAAGGACTTTCTAATGTAACATATGAGAAGATCTCAATAATCAAAATATAAATTAATGATTATTATTATTATTTTTATCTCAAAACATTTTCCGCCACCATTAATTTGTATTTAAGTAGTTTAGACCCCAAACTCCATGTTCTGTTTATTAATTTATGGACTGTGGTATTAGTGTTGAACGCAAAGTATGTTTTGTTATTAAGATGTAGTACTGATGGAAATGATCCAACTTTATATGGTTCTCAATTCTCATATAATATAGTCATATTAGTTAACACATAAGAGAATTCACCGGCACTATTAATAATTGCTCCAACTCAATGGCACAAAAGTAAATGCGCATGCTTTGCTTACTTTTGGACTTTTATGCCAGAAATCTAATTAGTTCTAAACCAGTGCTCCCAGATTGTTCCATACGCACATCTTCTCCTCCCTTCTCCATTCACACCGCCATGAGCAGCAAAACTGAAAACACCGGAAAAAGTTTGGGTTACTCAGAGAAACCGCCAACGAAGAAAGAGGAACCTAAGAAGGATGATAAGAAAAAGGGAGGAACAGTAACTATTCAATCTGCTCTTTCCTATACAAATCCTTAGGGTTAGAAATAATATATATATATCCTTCTTTCCCTCTTCTCTATACTCTTCCATTTCCCACCACTTCAACCGTTATGCTTCTCATTAATAGTATCACCTCTTTCTCTCTCCACCATTCCCAATTCTTAGTTTCTCTCTCCTCCCTTCCTCAAGCTTTCCCACCAAAAACCCCATCTCCCTCAACCGCCGCCTCCCTCTTCCACTTCTCCATTCATTCCTCCGATGATCACCACCATCTTCCCCGCTCTCCACACCCCTCCTCCCCAGCCGCCGCCTGCGGTCTGGTCGCCGTCATCCGCCACAAACTGATGGGTGAAAGTGGCTTCTCCGATTACCAGGTTTACGTTTCCGAGAAGAACAGGGCCCACCCCGGACCCATGAGTGGCTCGATAACGATGAAGCGCGGTGGCCAGAATGCTGACGACGGCGTTTTGGATGAAGCGAAGGTGGTTCTAGCAAACAAAAAGGTGGTTGAGGGTAACAGTAGTTGCACCGTGGCCATGGGGATAATTGTTTTTTACCACACCCTCTCACCGCCGTCAAAGCCGCCACCCTGGCCTTATGAGGTGGGAACTTTTGTTCACTCACAGTCTTCAATTTTCTTCGGTTCCTTTTCTGTTATGTGAAATGGTGTTGTTGTTTTTGTTTTTGTTTTTGCTTTTTTTTTTTTTTTTTTGGTTGCAGATAGATGGCATTGGAGATAAGTGGTATCGATTTATCGGTTGTTGCAGACGATATGGTCGCTTTCCCTTCAGCTACGTGCATCATTCACTGCAAGTAAGATTTTGAGACTTTTTTTTTCGATACATTGGATCTCTATCATTCATTTTCCCCTTTATAGCCTCTGCCTCAAACTCCTGTATTTTTTCTTTTCTTCCGGGAAAAAGTTGAACCCCAAACCCACCGCGATGCCCCACCCGTGGCAGTGAATTCCCATGTTCGCCGTCGGCACTATGTGTCCAAATCTGTTTCCCACAGCCGGCTGGCATGTTTGTGGCCAGCGGATTTGGGGGGATAAAATCGGCGGCGAGGAGGTGCAGCTGGCGTTTAAGCAGTATTGTTATTAAGAATATAAACCAGTTTTTTTTTTTTTTTTTATATATATAAGGTTTTAATATTTGTAAAGTGAATGTAGATGAGTTATCTATATTCGCTCCCAGAACGACGTCGTTTTGGGTTGAAAAATTAAAAAAATTATAATAAAAAGACTATTATAATCCTAAAATACATTATAATTTCAAAAATACCTTAATTTCTGCCTCAAAACGACATCATTTTGAGCTCAATGTAGATAAGTTATCTACATTGACCGTAAAAAAAGCGAACCCTAAATATATATATATATATATATATATATATATATATATATATATATAAATTATAAACTAGTTATTTACCTGTAAGAAAAAAAAAAGAAATCAACTTTTTTATCTGGTAAAAAGTTAATGTAATTTTTAAATAAATTTTATAAATAAAATTTTGTAGCACACAAACCCTAATTGTATTAGGTAAGCTACAAATAATAATCAAACATTTTATAAGTGTGAAAGTAATTTTTTTTCAGTATAAAGGGAGAGCTCTCAAATTATCATTGATGTTTAAGTCTTGACAACTATCAAACAATTATTGAAAGAAATTTAAATGTTGATCATGACCACCCCGGTATCTATGAGTCAAATTTATTGTTTATAGTGGAACCAATATGTCTAAACAGAATCAAATCAACTACCATTATCATTTGTAATGTAACTTTGAAATAAATTTTAACAATAAAATTTTTTAGTACATAAACATCCAATTACATCACGTAAGGTACAGAATATATTTTAAAATCCTAACAAAATAATATTGACGTATTTTAAAATTCAAAGAAAATTCAGATATATATATATATATATATATATATATATATATATATATACTTACAATTTTTTTTTTTGGTATAGTTGGATTTTAAAAATGTATAATACATAAATAGTATTTTTTTTTCAAAAGATCATTTTCCAAACGTTTCGGTTTTGCACAAAGAGATATCACGTTGGAAGTTGGATTATGGAAATATTTACCTCTAAAAATCTGTAACATTTCTTTTATTCTTTTAGTTTAGTTTGAACTAAATAATTTTTTTTAAAACGACACCAACTTATATTTTCTCACTAATCCCACCCCGATCCCGACCAGGTCTAGCAGAAAGGGACATAACAGTTGTAAATTGTAATTAATTTTGTTTTAATTTCCATTAAAAATATTTGTCTACACAATGACATCGTTCATTCACTCATAACAAAATTATTATTTTTTGGATTACATCCGGGTATCCCCACAGCTGATAGCCATGAGACTAATCCCTCGCCCCGGGTCAACACACAAAGTGGTAAAGAGCTGGCCACGAAATGCTTTCCATTCACAAGAGTTGAGGTTCGAACCCCCAACCACTTGCTTAAGGGACGAGATGCTGAACCATCATGCCCACTCACGTGGTTAAATTATTTTTTTTATACTCAATTATTTAACACTCACTACTTATCAAAATTAAATTCAATAATTTTTGGTAATCAGTTAATAATGTCAATCATTAAATTATTATATTCTCCAAAAAGAATCATTAAATTATTATTTTATAAAAACTATTTTATCTATGTATGATAAGAAAAGTATATTTACAACATATTTTCTCTTATAACCACTTTTATGGTTGTTGAATCAAAAAATCAAATCAATAACTCTCATTTAATATTATTTTATAACTATTAATTAAATTTTTATTCAACATCCATAAAAATAATTGTAAGAAATTACAAGAAAAAATAAATTATAATTATAATCTTCCTCGTGTATAATATATAAAAAGTTAGATTGTCAATGAGTGAAAAGAGACGCCAATAAAGAAAAAACAAAAACAAGATTCGCAAAGAGTATGACCGTCGTGTCTTGAATATGTCTTGAATATGTATAATATATAATCTTCCTCTTTTTCCTGCCCTGACCAACTTGAATATGTCCCACACACGTGATCATTGTGTGTAACTATTCATCTTCCTTTCTACAATTAAAAATGTGTAAAACTTTTATTATAACATTAACACACGATTAAATAAAGAGAAAAATGTTTGTAATTTTAAATGACATAAAGTTATATCATTTTAAGATAGAGATAGACACAGAATAAAATTTTTTATTTAAATTTTAAATTAAAAAAAACCACTCACTTTCTCTCTCCCATGATTTTTATTTTCTGTGTCTATCTCTCTCCTAAAATGACATAACTTATATCATTTAAAATGACAAACACCAAACTCATAAATAAATAGTAATAGTTTACATAATGAATGTATTACATATTTAGTGATAGAGCATAAAGAATGTATTTGCAAATATAACAAATTTCTCTGATTTGGGTGTTTCTTAACCCCATGTGTTCATGGCATTTGCCTGCTTCCACTAAATACCCTAATTTAATAAACACCCGATGTGGTGGATAGGCAGTGAATTGTTTGTGTATATATATGTAGAGATGCATCATGAGTGCGTATATATATTTCGCATAAATTTATTAAAATTGTACTTAATATTTTTATAATTCATAATCCATAATTTTCCTTGCCTTGGACCCCGGTCCTTATAATCCATAATTTTCTCATATGGATGTTTTTTTTTATATATACCAACCCTAAAATTTACCTTTTAAGGGGAGTAGACTATTCTGGGTATTCCAATAAATTTTGACATTTTGAGTCGACTATGAGATTAATCATAAATGCTAGACGGGTTAAGATTTTATATTTCTTCTTAAGATGATATTGGTGAGGATGAAATTGAAGCTCTTTCCATTTATTCAGCTCTATTCTATCAAGTGAACTACCGTATAGATCTTTTCGAATCCTAATTAAAGCTTTTGGTTTGTACATTGTTTTTCTAGGCAAAGCGAGAAATGGAGGTGTGGTCGTATCGATTTATCTGTTATTGCACACCATGTGCTGACATACCTTTCACTTACGTGTATCATTCATTGCAAGTAAGATTTTCAAACTTTATTTTTTATTTTTAATTCTTTTGATACTTTCAGAGCAGAGCCCAAAACAAGAAGAAAAAGAAAAAAACAAAAGAAAAGGCCTAACTAAAAGAAGAATCGGCGACAGGAACACAATCTATAAAAGAAGAACTAATCCCAAGGTCCCAAATGTCTGCCTCAATAAGAATAACCATATCCTGCTTTGGTACAATTGAGTCATGAACTAGTTGTTCCCCCATAGTATCTGACTCACGCGCTGTACAACACGATGTTGCACTCGCGGCGAACTTATTTGATGTCGGCCCAACTTTAGTTTCGACTCTCAGTTTTACTTTAAAAAGAAAATTTCATTTTAGCTAGTGTGGTTTTACGATTTATCATTTAATTTTATGTGATTTTAAATGTATCATTTAGATTTATTGTGTTTAAATAATTTATCATTTAATCCCTTGTAGTTTCAAACTTTCAATTAGATACCTTGTGGTTAGAAAAAATTTCACTTAGATCACCTGTGATTGCAAAAATAAAATTTTTAAAAAATAAATATTTAAAATAAATGTTCTCTTTTTTATTTTATATCCTCACCTAATACATTTAGGGTTTAAAAAATTAAAATAAATTTTTAAAAAATTCACTTATTTTTATCAAGGAAATAAATTAAATTCAAATAAAATATTATTTTATTTTATTTATCTTTTATCCTATATCGTTATAAAATCATCTAAAGAAAATAAATATCTTATTTTGATAATACATATTTAACTTATCTTAAATAATATTTTTTTAATTTCAAATATATTTAAAAAATATAATTTATAAATTAATTTCAGAATAAATAACTTCAAATATTTTTTAAACCATAAATACATTACATGAGGATATAAAATAAAAAAGAGAGAAAATTTATTTTCAAAATTTATTTTTAAAATATTTATTTTTTAAACAACGAGGTGTTTAAGTAAAAAAATTTGTAATCACAAGGGGTTTAAGTGAAAATTTGAAATCATAGGGGGTTAAATGACAAAATATCCCAGCACAATGAGTCTAACTGATAAGTTTAAAATCACAATAGATCAAAAGATAAATCACAAAATCACAACGGGTGAAAATAAAGTTTTTCGTTTTTTAAAATAATAGGGTTAAATTTTCGGGTTTAGTGTTTGTCATTTTAAATGACATAAGTTATGTCATTTTAGGAGAGAGATAGACACATAAAAATAGAAATCATGGGAGAGAGAAAGTGGATGGTGTTTTTAATTTAAAATTCAAATTTTCTGTGTCTGTATCTCTCTTAAAATGACATAACTTTCTGTCATTTAAAATGACAAACATTTTTTCCTAAATTTTCTCTGGCTAGTGGCTGTTGAGATTTTGTTTTCTCCTATTGACCCTGAAACTTCCTACCTTTATTTTTATTTTTTAAATAGTGAGACATTATTTTTTACTCTCTGTAAGAAAATAGAAGTCTCTCATGTAAAACAACTATTTTACTTTTTTAATTTTTTTTTGGAGGTTACAAGGAATTGAACACACTTTTTAATAAAAGGAAAAAAATAAATTTAAATTTGATTAACTTAATTTAATGTGAATATATATATATATATATATATATATATATATATATATATATATATATATATATATATATATATTAAAAACTAAATTGTATTTTTTAACTAATTCCGCCCTCACCCTCTGGGAGAATCTGACATAAGATATTAGTAATTAAGCTTTGGGATTTGCATTTTTCATTTAACATGACACAACAAACTTTCTTACCGACACAATATTTTGTGTGACTCACACTTTTTGAAGAAAAAAGAAAAAAAAAAGAAATTACAGCACACAAAACGAATCTCTATAATATTACAAAATCAATTTTCCTACAAAATAACTCTTATAATTTTGCTATAATCATTTCATTTTCTATTTTGCATTTCTTAGACAAAGCGAGAATTGGAGATGTGGTCATATCGATTTACCGTTGTAGCAAATGTTGTGGTGACTTGCCCTTCCCCTACGTGTATCACGCATTGCGAGTAAGATTTTGGAACAGTATATATATATTGTTTGGTTACAATGAAATTGGGGCACATTTATCGTTTTAATACAGTTTTAAAAAAATTACCACAGTAACATAGTTTAAAAATTAATTAGCACAGTAACATAATTTGACTAAGCAAGCTCCATGCACGGGATAGCGATGACACGTGTCATCATCAAATTTATCAAAATGGTATAACTTCGCCGAAATCGATCATGTGAGCCTTACTAGCGGGATTAAAACCTCATGATGTCATTAGCTTAATGGTTAAATGTGTCACCGTACTTGGGCTTAGTATGCGCCACTACTGGGGAAATTTTTTTAATACAATCGAGTACCGAACTCGATACTTCTTTTTATTGAAAAAAAAAAATTCATTTTAATCTCTGCTTTTTTTTTTATAATTCCTTTTACGTCTCAAATTTTTTCCCCTTTTAGCATGGATCTACAACAGTTGTATTGAAGATTTTCTCCACTGGTGGAGCCATGATACTTGAAATTCTATTATAATTTGATCAGCCTTATTATAATCAGCCTTGTTCGTGCGAGTCTCATAGCTTCTGGAAACAACAGTCTAAGACAAATGATAAGCATAAGAGATAAGAGATAAGATGTATTATCCTATCTCCGAACAATTTGATTCTTACTGAGACCCTTCACCCACAAGTAACCCAATCCATAGGGTGTGTTTGGAAGTTTGAAAGGGAAGGAAAGGAAGGGGATCCAAGAGAGAGAGAGGGGAAGGAAGGGAAGGAAAATGAAGGGTGTTTCCTTCCCCTTGTTTGGGAGTTAAAAATTCTCCTAAAACTCCCAAATTGGAGAAACTCTAATTTTTAAGGGTGAGAAGGGTTTTGGAGAATCTTTCAAAAATTCCCAATTCCCTTCCCCCCGTTTTAAAATTCACAAACAAGGGGAAGACATCAATAAAACCTTCATCTTCCTTCCCTTCCACTCCAAAAAGTGACTTACAACCAAAGCCTTAGTTGTCACTGTGTACTAGCCCACGCTTTTGCTTCGTGCCTCACCACCATGCGTAGTGGTCTGGCACCCCATGCAGTATCACTTCCATAGACCATCGTGATTGTACAAATCCTACATTAATCAGTGACCTTCAGTTATACATTTTTTATCTTCTCGAATCGATCATTGGCACCGTTTATGGAAAATCAGTAAACTTTGATTCCCATCCAATCAAGGTACACATGCACAACATAGCAAATAACCAGCAACCGCCATCACCACCCTCGCCACCCAACCAGTAGCCAAAGGTAAACTTTCTATAGAATAGCATGCACAATGCGCAGCCACAACGAATGACATTCACGTAAACGTGACAGAATCTGAGTTAGCCTCTGCTCATGCCCCACCCACCCCTCAGATCACATCATCACAATGAACAATCTTTATTCCACATATTTAATCTTGGTCGGAATAATGAAGCAAATGGACGACATGAAACACCTCTTCCTACCCAATGTCAACAACAAATTGCGAAGAAACAGGCTCGAACTGGAGGTCAAGCGCTAGCTGAAGGAAGTTAAGTCGAAGGACAAGGCTAAGTTGAAGGCAACCAAGTTGGAGCATGTGCGTCCAAGGTCAACCAATAGTAGTAGCCCATCCAAAGTGTTGACAATGATGATATGTTCGTTGATTGCATGGTGGATGTAATCCCATCCCTAGGCTATACAAGTCGAAGCTCAGCTAGTACGATGGAACCCAGGACCCTCAAGCACACTTTGAGGCTTTCATGACCATAGTATATATAACAGGAGCTAGAGATCCCAACATTGCAAGGAAATTCGCTTCAACCCTTACTAGTCCAGCCAGTACATGGTTCACAGCCCTTCCCCAAAATTCTATTAATTGCTTATAAGATCATGCCAAAATTTTCCTCAGCTATGCAACTAGCAAGGTACACTAGAAGTATTCCATCACTTTGGGCACTGTCCAGTAGAAGAAAGGTGAGCTGCGCCACGTATACTTGGACCATTTTAACAATGTGTCATTGAATGTCTGAGGTCTAATCGAGAGCGTCCACCTTCACCTCGTCATTGCCAGACTTCATAGAGAATCCCTCCTTGCAAAGTGTCTCTACAAAAACCCAATCACAACCTTAGAGGAGGTGAATGCAAGGTCTTTGAAATACGTGGACATGGAAGAAATTGAGGCAGTGCATGCAATAGTCCATGGAATTACTGGGGGTAGCCCTTATCGCCATAGTCCATAGTGATGAGGACGAGATGTGGAAAGACAAAGATCTAAAAGGACAACGAACACCCGACCTAGAAATGGGGAAGACTGCTTCTCGCGGGAAAAATATGAAAGCTACACACTTCTCAACGTGTCCATATCTTAAATTTAGAGGGAAACAGCCCAGGAAGAGTTGCGTCGTGTTGAGAGACCTAAGCTCATCCATTATCGAGCTAATGCAGATCGATCCAAATATTGTGCTTTTCATGACATTTTTGGTTATACTATAATTGAGCAACGTGATCTAAGGGATGCAATTGAAAAATGATTTGGGATGAAAAGCTGTGTCAATACGTGATATGCACTCAGGACGACAAAATAACAAACACCGATAGATGAGACACAGTCAGGCAAAAGTCATAGCCAGACCAAAGACTGCAAGAAGAAAGGTCGCTCCATGGGTGAAAAATCCAAGGCTAAGACCTATAAATCTACCTCCCCTAATAGTAATGAGTACTATGAGCTTGAAACGAATTGTAACTTAATCAATCTCTCAGTGATTGATCCCAGAAGCTCATCTGATGTCTTGTTATTGGACGTCTTCCAAAGGATGAACCTGGATGAGGAAGATCTCAAGCCCTGGAAAGCCGAGCTCTTTGGATTCAACAGAAAGCGCACCCTTCGTATGGGGTTCATTAACCTAAAGTTGACCCTAGACTCCAAGGACGATATTAAATCTAGACGAGTGCATTTCATTGTAGTGGACTTCCCATAAGTGAAATAGAGGTGAACCTAAAAAATAAAAGGTGGTCCAGGACATGCAGAGTCCTAAAACAAGAAGGAGATACAACATTTGATGGGACGGTTGATCGCCCTCATGAGATTCCTTCATAGATATGCGACGAAGTCACTTTCATTCTTTAAACTCCTTAAGAAAGAAACTGAGTACAAATGGGGCCAGAGTGCAAACCTGCATTCAAATAAATTAAAACCTGCCTATCAACTCCACATGTCCTATCTACATCCAACCTTAGAAAGACTCTGATACTATAATAGGTTGTTGTTGATGACACAGTCAATGCAGCTCTTGTACAAGAAACAAATAAAAGGCAACTACCGTGTAATTTATGAGTCAAGTTCTACAAGGGTAAGAGTTGCGCTATTAAAAATTGAAGAAAGTAGCATTTGCACTCCTCACTATAGCCAGAAGATTGTATCCCTACTTTAAAGGACACCACATTATCAACAGAATGCCAACTCATAACACCTTGTGGGCCCCTCGGTCTATTAACATTAATTATGACATTAATCGCACCTAAATTATTAATTAATTAGAGTGAAATCACGGGTAAAATTTTTCCTTCTTATAAATTAATGGAATTCATATTCAATGACGTCAACTTCCTTTATTATTATTTATACATTTGCTAGGAACGTCCTACATTAACCTACAATCCCCATAATGAATGGCTCATATAAGAAAAATGGGAAAATAAAAGATAAGTTAAGAATATACTGTAGCACTTTTCAATATGTTGTAGCATGTGCTAGTGCTTGGTATTGCTCATTACTGCTCTATAGAACACTATAGCACGAGTTTTGCCTCTGACTAGCGTGTTGTAGCGCCCAGTAGTGTGCTGCAGTACAAATTTCCCCCTACCTAGTGTGCTATAGCACCCACTCAATAGGTATTTTTCACTCCAATAGTGCGCTATAGCGCTCTTAAGCTCATAGTAGTGTGCTTAACCTATAGAAAGTTTCCATTATTGCATTTTAACATGCTCTGGAGCTCTTTAACGTGCTCCTCAGGGCCTAGAATGATCCTTTTGGAGTTTATGATCTCCATTTAAGCACCTAAACACTCCTCCACATCTCCAACAACCATCTCAAAATCCATTCATGGCACTTAAGTGCCAATATAACAAATTCCATGCATGAATCAAATGTTCTTGGCATCAATCCAATAATCCATTACAATATACACTTTACATGATAATATACATCAAGATATACTTCTTCTAAAGTAAGGTATCAAAATGCATAGTTATCAAGATATACTTCTTGTCATTGTATTTAAGATTACAAAACAATGTTCATTTGCTCATCCATTGGCATAGTTATCATTTAATATTCACTTGACGTTAATATTATCAATTTTTTACAATGTACTTCACCCATGAGTTCACTTCCTACATGAAAGGTTAGACAACATGGCCTAACAACATCATATAGCTAGAGGCAAAATCCAAAACTTCCAACGGTTAACCCAAAGGATAAAATTCCTGAGAAAGAATTCATACTTAACATTTCCAAAGGTTGTCCCAAAAGAAGAAATGCCCAAGGAGAATGCATCCATAACCATTCCAAGGGTTGTCCCATATGATGAAATTCCTAAGGAAGGTGCATACATGACAGTTCCAAGGGCTATCCTAAAAGATGAAATCGCCAAAGGAAAATACACTTCCAAGGGCTTTCTTAACATATGAAATCCTTAAGGAAAGGTTTATGTATGAGTTCAATTGACCATGAACTAAACAATCAATCATCACATAAGCTTCAACTGTATATTAGTACTTTACTAATTGTACAATCTAGCCCCTAGGTAGGGCTGGCAAAATGGGCTGAGCCCGCTGGGCTGGCCCGCCCCGCTTGTCAAATGGGGCGGGGTGGGTTGAGTTTTTCAACCCACCAGCCCGCCTAACCCGCCAGCCCACTAAGATCAGCCCGCCAAGCCCCCTCTTTTTTTAGGTTACCCAATTGTTATGTAGTTCCATGCCTTAGATTTCTCTGCATGCAAGTGGCATTTTCAAATTGCTGTGGACTCATCATACAACACTTTTTTTTGGTATCCTAAAAAAAAAAGAATTCTAAAAAAAAATTGTTTTGAAACATGAACTTGTTCCAAACCAATTTAGTAAAAATAAAATTGATTCAAAATAAATAAAATAATTCTATTCTTTGAAACAAACTGATTTAAACCAATTCAATTCAGTTAAAAAATATGATTCAAATCAAATATTTCCCACCCCTATTTGTGTTACAATGGTGACTTAGTGCTTCTAGTAAAGATGAATTTACTTGTTCGATCTTTTTAGACAGTTTCAAAAAAAAATTGGACAAAAAATCAGAGATGTTATTAAAGGACACTTGTGCGCATACAAACATTATTAAAGGCCACCTGTGCGCATACAAATATTCAGATCCTACGTCAACTTTTGATTCTCAAGCATACAAATATGATATGATGTTAGGTTTAAAATTTCTTAAATAGAAACTTAAATTGCTATGTCTTGTGCTAACCACAATAGTATATGTATCAAAGATGATAAGGATCATTCTCTAGGAACAGGGATTTTCGATTCTTTTGTGATTCTGTTTTATCCAGATATGATTTTATTTTATTTTTATTATTTTTGGATTGAAAGATGCATATTTATATGCAGATTATTAAACACTGGTCTTCTTGGTTTCATATGCACATTAAGATTTTATGCAGTTTTTTTTATGCTTTTATGGAGATTTTTTTATGTGTTTTTATGCAGAATTTAATTTTTTGTATTTTTTTTTATGATTTTTTTTTTATTTTAGGCGGGTTGGCCCATAGCCCGTCAGCCCACTCGTAAAACGGACCGGGTTGCTCAATTCAACCCATTTTTTCAAAACGGGTCGGGCGGGCCAGTGGTGGGTCGGGGCGGGCTGGCCTGTATTGCCAGCCCTTACCCTAGGTGTTTGTCCATTGGTTCATTCACCAATGATATAATAACTCTATATGCATGCATTGATACCATATATCTAACATCCAATCAATCATCCAATCATAACCATAACTCCAAAAGAGCAAGGTTGTAACACCTCGTGCGCACTCGGTGCATTAACATACATATCATAATAAGCGCAACAAATTTACATAATTAAATATAGACGCTCTCTCTAAAAATCACTACTAATTCTAGTGTAAAAATGTGATTAACATTTTTCTTTTCCTTATGTATTGCAATCCCTTTTTCCTTTTTGGTCAACATGAAACGGGTGTCATT
Organism: Gastrolobium bilobum; assembly: GCF_033153095.1. Taxonomy (NCBI): domain Eukaryota; kingdom Viridiplantae; phylum Streptophyta; class Magnoliopsida; order Fabales; family Fabaceae; genus Gastrolobium; species Gastrolobium bilobum. The sequence continues at coordinate 117,226 of NW_026895826.1, read as the reverse complement.
TCGCCTATATTTTGGACTACTGAAAGTAATTCCCACCATGATAATTTAAACTTGATTAATAATTTAATATAATCCAGACATAAACATATATATACATAAATCATATTGACTAGCCATCCATGGCCTAGGCTATCTCATGAATATCCTGTCTCAATAAAAAGTCCATGGTGTTACTTATATGATTACATCAAATTAACAAAAGAGATGTAATTAAGTAAGTAACATAGTCCTATACACACAACACCATCAACATGCATATACTATCCACAAGGCATAAACATCTCTTATGCTCTCGAAAAGAATACATGGCATATATATCTCAAAAGAATAACATCATGTCATGTACAAAATGAAATGACATATAAATCTCATGTTAGATAATATCTCTCATTTGTCCTCTTGCCGTGCAATGCCCCAGTGTAACAACCCGTTGTACACCGGTATTGTTAATATTAATTATGATATTATACGCAGTTACAATCACAACAATTCATTTATAAAAATGTGATTAAACTTTTTCTGTTTATTACGCGAGCATTTAAAATAATAATAAAGCGTAATAAATAAAAGCTGTGACCGTAACTGTAAACTCTCGCGGAATAATATTATAAACTACTTAAATATCATACAACACTTCTCTCACGTCACTAAGGGATTCTCATAAATCCACTTAGCTTAAATCTCACTTTTACGTTTTTCTACCTATACGAACATGGTTCGGTGTTTTAAATGCAGCAGAGAATTCGTATTCTACGAACCTCTCATCTTTTGATATGTTATTCTACACTTAAATAACTTTCTAACAAGCTATCACACGAGTCATAAAGTTCTCCTTTTCTCCGGATATCGCCGTTTGAAGTTGGACAAGCAAATCTGCCAGCAAACCTCAAATTGGCCCCAAACAGCCTTCATTCTATCACAGATTTCAGAAAAGCCACTCAACCAGTTACTCTCAAATTTTTATACAGTAAACTAGACACCTCAATCTTCAATTTGAGATATCAGACACTTAATGTGACCAAGAAACGAAGCGGGAATAAAATTCCCAAAAATTGCCAGAAACAGCCCCTGCACAGGTGCGTTCTGGACAGTCCGAGTTCAATGGCTTCTACAAGGTTGCGTGAAACCCATAAAATTCCCGAATTTTAACATAAGGTAGAGGACATCTCAAGCTTCAAAATAGCGTATGGAAAGTCCCTATCGGAATTCTGTGGAAGGAGATATGCTCTCCCAAATTTTGCCTAAATTCTGCCAATTTCTAGAAATTTCGCCAGAGTTTCCTTTATTTTTCCAATAAATGCCTTATTTGCAAATATGTTCTCTAACCTCAATTTGTACCTAATAATCATGGGTGGTACACAAGGACCAGCAATGTCTTGGTGCTCTTACAACCCTTCACATTTTATACTCAATTTGCTCAAAATACATAATCAATGCTTACTTTTTCAAGTTAACTAATTTCAATCACAAAGGTCCAATTGCATGCATTCTTTGAATCATAAATCATCATTCACATCCTAGAATACGCCTATTTCTCTTTCATCATATTACATTCTTCAATGTTACATCAATTCTCCATATTATAATTTACAACTTCTCAAATAGACATATTACAATTTACATTGCCATAATCTTTCAAATGAAACATAATAAGCAACAACTAAACTTAGCCAAGAGAGACATGAACAAAATGATAATATGAAAGGTCCTATCTCAACATAGTATTCATGTCCTAAGTCTAGCCTAGGCCCAATGGCCACTAAAATGCAAAATAAGCAAAAGTCCTCATGCTCAACCTAAGGGCTTCTTGCCCGCCGCCCCGACACCACTGCTACCTCCTGAAATAAAGTCCCCAAAGCGGGGTGAGATATACGAATATATCTTAATAACCCAGAGGTTTTGAAGAATACTCCGCCCATGGCTCACTTCAATGCATATAAACAATATAACATAACATTCGAAAACGGGATAAAGTAAGGGATTTAGTGAAGTAGGGAAGCATAGGGAAACAAAATATGACGAAGCTAAAATGGTCAATGCCAAAACCACGCAACGTCCAGCCTATAGGCCTCGGCATATAGCCTACGGGTATCAAACCAAGGAGTGTTCCCAGAACATCAACCAAGGCACCCTCCATCCATAACCACCCGAGACTTCCTAGTGTGCTCCTCTACGGATCACACACCACGATCCCAGCAGGTCAACTGGAACTCCGTCACGGAGACCTATCCAGTGGAAGTCCGTAACGCCCGAAGGCAACAACCTACTGGCCAGAGACACGGTACATCCTATGTACCATTATACATACAATATGCATGAACATGTTATACTACATTATTCACATACATTTCCTACCACTACCCTCAACGGGCATGGTGGAGCATACACGAGGATCAAAATCCAGTACCAAGGGATTACCTTATTAATCTCCTTCTCACAGCTCCAATGCAATACGTTCCCGAGCTAGGTACAACAGATATGCCTACACATAGGACATTCCCAATTTAATTTACATTCACCAAATACATACAAATTACCAAGCATAAATGCATGGTTCAAGAGTACTTACCACAACCCCTTTGGTCCGGGACCAAGGGCAACCCACTGAGTTCATGGTTCAGAGTTCAATTCCGCGGGAGGTAACCTACAATGATCACACATGGATCATCAAAACAGAGTGCAATCAACCAAGATTACAAAATATCAAAATTCTCCCCTACACAATGGTAGGTTCGGCCATTTAAGTGTTATTTTTCAAAATATTTTCCTAAATTTTCTTTTCATTTTTCTTTAGCATCCTAAGGCTACCACAACACCATTTTAGGTGCCACATTCCATCCTACACCATCATAATCCCATTTTTTCATTTATTTCACTCTAGGTCCAATTGCAAACTCCCCACAATCCAAAAATTTTTCCTTTGATTTTTCATGCATCCATTCATCTCACAACACCACTAAATACCATTTAACAACACAACACATTCATCAAATAATTTCACAACATAAAACCCAAAATTTTCCCAATATGGCCGAATTGTTCATGGCCCTACACCAAGAGTTATTCAATCCAATTCAACATTCCCACACATCATACAATTCTACTATTAACTCATACAAATACTCCATAACTCAATTACACGATCATCCCACATAGTCATTTCATAAAGTGTTGAATCATCCAATCCAAAATTTGCCTAAGTTACCAAATAAATCCACAATAATTTTTATTACATTTATCACTCCAAACATCATTCTAAGTCACTTTCATCTAATATACAATTTCAATTTGAGCTCTCTAACTACATCAATCACACAAACATGCTCTAGGTTTCATGAAAATTGATCTATCAATTCAACCAATAAAAGGTGTTGAAACTTACCCACAATCAAGTCACAAGACTCCTCCAAGTGATCCCCAAGCAATGGCTTGAGCAAACAACTCCAAAAACCCTAAAATTTCCTCTGAGGTCGGAGCTGGTTTTGCCCTATTTCTCCCAAATGAGTGAGTTTCAAGGGTTAGGAGTAGCACGGTTACGTTCAGATGATGTTTTACTTCAAATTTCATGTAGTGGAACATTAATTTTGATGGAGATTTGATGTTGTTATGGTTAAATGAAGTTTTCAAAGCAATTTTTGGATACCAATGAAGGGGCTGCAGGTTTGGAGAAGAAGGAGGGAGGAAGAGGATGATGCAATAGTGATTTGGCCATGTGGCACAAGTCACTTAAGTGAGGTGGGTCCCACCGCCACCTCACGCGATTCAAACTAATTCAAATCTCTCGCTTAAACCACTAAACGTCCATTAACTCTTAGACTATTTAGAAACTCTAATTTTTAACTTTAACCATTGTCCTTTAATTACCCTTTATCAGATGAATCTGGAGTTTTCCGATCGTTCGGAGAAATCACAGTTTTAAGTTGTTGCACGCGTCGTGGGCACGCTTCCCCAAACACACTATTTTCATCAGAAATCATATTTCCTAGTCCTATATACCATTTATAACTTATATTCAAACCTAGAGCTCAAAATTCCATCGACACGCTTTACGGTGCAACTATACCGCGATATTTTTACCCGGTAAAAACATTATTCACCAAATTTTCTGAAACTTTCCTATCCATTTAATTTTTCGTTCTGAATCCATTTCCAGGGTTATTTTTATCATTTGATACCTCTTACTCAATTTTACTTTCCTAGGGTTACGTGTTTGACTAATTACCGCTTTACCCTTCCTTTGTATTTTGACCTAATTTTCAGGATTTTCACTAATCCTACACTTTAATCCATATTTACTATATTAATATATGTTTTGGAAGTACGAGGTGTTATACCCAGCACCATCAGTTATTGTACTTGAAATGATAATCCCTATAACCCAGGTGAGATAATCTTGTCAGTAAACTAGGGGTCCTTGGAGAGCTCCTCCACCCCTAGGTTCACTTCAGACATAATCACAATATAAAAATCATCATACATGTATCAGAACATGTATATTAATGAATATGTTCAGTAAAAAATCCTCCTGGCCAGATAATACAAAATGTATGCATTACGCAAGGAAACACAGTCTTGCAACATATTCGTATAAGGAAACACCATCTTATACTATGCTTAAGGAAACACTGTCTTATGCATCACATAAGAAAACACCGTCTTGTTCGACACAAAAACATATATATACATATACATGTATCTTATAAAAAATTATTTTTCATATACAGATCACACAACCATCCTCCCTCAGAGTCTAGTGGAACAAACGAGGGGATTAACCCCAAAGATCACAAATATTAAACCCTCATTTTGGAAATATTGAAATTATATTATAAATATAAGATTGAATACTAGTTTACACTAATTTATAATAAGTAAGCTTGTAATGCAAATTTTATTGTGTCATTGAATGAGTTGGCCTGATAATTAATGTGGTGATACAATCATGCAAAATAAAGTAAATTAGACCTAAATGGAACTATTAATAAAATTTAGGGGTCAAAGAATAAATATGTAAAAGTTTAGAACTAAATTTCAAATAAGCAAAGTAATGGCTTAATCTTAAATTTGATTGTGTAATTAAATTCTTTAGAGAATTTTAAAGACTAGAAGTTGTCTTAGATTTGTCTAATGATGATTAGATTAATTTATAAAATTAGGTCAAAACTTGATTAAACAGAAGTCAACGATGTGTAAAATTACATGGAAAGTTAATATAATTAAGTAAAATTGACTAGTTTGATAATCTATTCATAATTTCTTCTAAATGATTGATTGAATGCCTCTAATAGTAATTAGTCCATTATATATCTGAATATATGTGTTTATTAATGTACAAATAATGTTTAATTAAAAGGTTAATTAAATTAAATTAAATTAAAAGAAAAGTTAGTAAATAACTAAGTTAATTGTTGAATTGTTTTTATGTATGATTGAATTGTTTCTCTCTAATATATGCGACACCCTTGTCTTCTTTTTTTTGATATCTATGTGGTTGAATTATATTGAAAGTCAAATGGAAAGAACCAATAAGAATTAATTGTGTGTACGGTGAAAAGTCAAAGATTGTAGACAAAGTGTAACAGGGAAGTTGTAACAGAAATGAGAGAGAAAGGGGAAAGAGAGAAGGGAGAGAGAGTTTGCTGAATTTTTCATATCCTTTTCTGAAGCCGCAAAGGCTATTTGTAATACAATGGGTGTTGAAACCTAACATGAATAACATTGGATAATCAGAATTGCATACTAAACTGAATTAAACTAATGGGCTCATGTCACAGCTCAGCCCAAAACAAAGTCTTTCAAATATGCTGGACACTTAGTTGCTCTTCCTCTATTGGGCTTCTTTATATTAGGGTCTTTACCAACCCTAGAACCCGTTACATCACCCCACCCATCCAAATTAGACTTGTCCTCAAGTCTAGGATATGTGTCAGCAGCTGGGGTAGGTAAAATGAGTGAATCTTCCAGAGGATCCAAAGACTTGTGGTCTTCCACAGCCGTTGAAGGGAAACAGCTGTTGCGCACAATCAACGGTGGCGAAGGAGCAGTCAACGTGGGCTGATTAATAGCCGTTGGTTGGGAATGCAAAATGGGCGCCAGCTGGGAACCAGTTGCGTGCACGTGTGGTTGAGATTGCACCGACACCTGAGGATGCATCCCAACCGTTGCATTAGGGAACGAATTAAGGTGTAGGTACTGGCCACTTGAGTGAAAGTCCCTAGACATAAGTGAGTTTTTGAGGAGAGTGGTTTGTTTTCCCTTAACCCCATTCAAAGCGACGGTCTTCCCTATTACTCGTCTCAGGTCTTCTTCATTAGTCTCTTCCTTCTCTGTGTCATGGGACTGGTGAGTCGTTTGGTCGTTCCCCTTAGTTGCAGACGTTGTGGATCCCTGGCTGACTGGTTGCTCTTCCTCGTTTCGGGTCTGAGTCCCTGGCATGGTCAAGTCCGTCTCATCCTCCCACGTGGAATATTCTGGAGGCAGATCTTTCCACTGCACCAGCACTTGAGGTACCAAAACTCCCTTTCGCCAGATGTGTCTGGATCCGACGATGGCCAGAGGATGGTGTTGCAGAGGGTTGTCAGAAATAGATGTGGGAAAGGCGTGAACCATATATGTTCGTCCAGATCTGAAGGGTCGCAGTAGGGAGACGTGGAAAACGGGGTGGATCCGTGCGGTGGCTGGGAGTTGAAGACGATAAGCCACGGACCCGACACGTTCGTCCACTGCAAAGGGATCGTAATACCGTAGCGCCAACTTTTGTGAAGACCGGCGGTGAACCGATAGCTGTCGGTACGGTTGCAAACGGACAAGGACTAAGTCCCCTGAGGTAAAGTTCCAGTCTTTCCTCTTTTTATCAGCTTGAGCTTTCATCACTTGTTGAGCTCTGAACAAATTATCTTTTAATGTGTGCATGAGGGACATGCGTTCAGTGAGAGTAGCGGCAACAGCTTCGTTGGTGGAAGCACCAAGACAGTAGGCCAAAAGGTTCGGTGGGCTACGACCAAACATGGCTTGATACGGGGTCACTCCAGTGGAAGAGTGGAAGGAAGTGTTGTAGTGATACTCTGCTAAGCTGAGGAACTTCGACCACGACGCAGGATGATGATGGGAAAATGCCCTCAGGTAATTTTCTAAACAATGATTCACCCTTTCCGTCTGGCCGTCGGTTTGAGGATGATAGCTGGAACTAAAATTTAATTTAGTACCTTGCAATCTGAACAGGGAACGCCAGAAGTCACTGAGAAAGATCGGATCACGATCCGCACGATGGATTCGGGTAACCCATGGAGCTTGCCCACAAAATCCCAGAAAAGTTGAGCAATCTTGGAAGCTGAATAGTGTGTGGGTAGAGGAACGAAATGAGCTGCCTTTGAAAATCGGTCCACAACAACCAAGATGGTCGTATATCCTCCGGACAAAGGTAAGTGAGTTATAAAGTCCATACTGAGATGTGCCCACAATGTATCTGGTATCTGTAATGGTTGTAAAAGGCCAAAAGGGGGGTGATTTGGGGGTTTAAGCTTTTGACAAGTTTCACAGGTCTGTATGTATTCTTTGATGTCTTTTTGGATCCCCTTCCAAGTGAAGTTTCTGTTGATTCTGTGCAGAGTAGCTTGGATGCCAGAGTGACCCCCCTGAACAGAAGTGTGGTATTCATGGAGAATGGTTGCAATCAGTGACGATTTGGCTGGCAGATAAATGCGGTCACGGTGGAAGAGCAATCCGTTGCGAGTTTTCCAGTCAGCTATAGAACTAGGGTTGTCTTGAATTTGTTGTAACAGAGCTGTAGAGTAGGGACCAGATTTGTACTCGGACTGTAAAACTGTTGTGTGGTTAAGAACTGGGCCAGAAATGGCCATGCAGTGGGGTTGGGAAATCGTTGCACCCCCTGTAGATGAACGGGACAGGCTGTCGGCCACCGTGTTGGTCTTACCGGCCTTATACGTGATCGTATAGTTAAATCCCAACAATTTGGATAAGAATTGTTGCTGCTCAGGAGTCTGAATGACTTGACTCATCAAGTTATGAAGACTTTTGTGGTCTGTGCGTATGGTAAATAGGGAACCAAGGAGATATTGACGCCATTTACTAATGGCGGAAGTAATCGCAAACATTTCTCTAACATATACCGACTGTCGCTGCATTGCAGGCGATAACTTGCGGCTGTAGAAGGCCAAAGGTTTCTCATTCTGTAACAAGGCAGCACCGACTCCCACCCCAGAAGCGTCTGTTTCAACTACAAATGGTTGGGAAAAATTGGTAGGGCCAATATGGGGGCTGTAATGAGATGATTTTTGAGTTCACGGAATGCTTTATCCGCTTCCGTAGACCAAACAAACCCATTTTTAGAGAGCAAATCAGTGATTGTACTAGCAATAGAGGCATATTGCTTAATGAATTTCCTGTAATACCCTGAAATACCAGAAAAGGCCCGCACTTGTGTGGTGTTGGATGGAATGGGCCAGTCCAGAATAGCCTTCAGTTTATCTGGATCAGGGGATACACCACCACCTCTAATAATATGGCCTAGATAAGGAACCTCGAAACAACCAAATGATGATAGTGAGAACAGCCCGCAAATGATCTAGGTGTTGAATTGGGGAAGAGCTATACACCAGTATATCATCGAAGAATATGACTACAAAACACCGAAGGTAAGCAGAGAATATAGTGTTCATAGTGGCCTGGAAGGTGGAGGGTGCGTTAGATAGACCAAATGGCATTACCAAGAATTCAAAATGGCCATGGTGTGTGCGAAAGGCTGTCTTGTGAGAGTCCTCTGGGTGCATACGGATCTGATGATAGCCGGAGCGCAAATCTAATTTAGAAAAAATTGTTGCGCCATGTAACTCATCCAGCAATTCATCAATAGTTGGAATAGGAAATTTGTCTTGCACCGTGAGGGCATTGAGGGCCCTATAATCTACACAGAAGCGCCATGTGCCATCTTTCTTTTTAACCAATAAAACTGGTGAACTGAAAGCTGAGTGACTGTGTTGAATCACCCCAGTGTGCAACATTTCAATCACAAATCTCTCGATTTCACTCTTTTGGCAGTGTGGGTAACGGTAGGGTCGAACTTGCACCGGTTTTGAATTAGGCAAAAGATGAATATGATGGTTATAATCTCTATCCGGAGGTAGAGAGGAAGGTTCCTGGAAGACATCATCGAATTCTTGGAGCATGTGATGCAACCCCGGAATGGTTTCTTCCGTGTCCACTGTGTCATTGTTAACGTTCAATTGGGAAGCAAAACACATTAAACAGGAAGATATGGAGTCATGGCTCATAAGTTTGTGCAATTGGGAAGAACTGATGTGGTTGAGGTTTGTGTCCAGATCCCCTTGAAGTAACACCTGTGAGTTATTGTGAGTAAAGGACATGGTTAGTGCAGCAAAATCCATTACAATTGGGCCCAATGTGGAAAGCCACTGTACCCCCAATACAATATCAGCCCCTTTTAAAGCAATGACACACATCGATGCTAAATAAATGAGATTGAATGTCAACCGAAACTGACTTGCAAGAGGCAGAACATAACAAAGCATCCCCATTAACCACCCGAACCTTAAAAGGTGGAACAGCCTGTAAAATTAAATGTAAATGGGAAGCCATACGAGCTGTGATAAAGTTATGAGTACTACCTCCATCCACTAGCAATTGAACTGGTTGGCCATGAATTTTACCTTTCAACCTGAATGAGTTAGAGGAGCGATGGCCCAATAAAGCATTAAAGCTAATTTCATGAAAAACCTCTTGGGGAGGTGGTTCGGTTAACTCCACCACGAGCTTTACTTGTTCTGGGGATATATCAGGGGGCTCATCATCATCCCTTCTAAATACAGCAACGTAGCACGTCCTTTACATCTATGCCCACGGACAAATGTCTCATTACAATTATAACACAAGTTTTTGTCACGGCGAGCTTGCATTTCTGCAGGTGATAACCGTTTAATGGGAATGGGTGGTAACACTGAAATGGGTTTATGGGTAAGAGGTGGGGGTACTGTATTAATAGGGGTGGCGGCAACTGGTGATGTATTTGGAGTGGAACGTGAGAGCCACGGTTTAGTAGCACGGTTTTCGGTAAATTGATCCTCATAAACTTTTGCATAAGCAAATGCGGAAGACATATCCAGTGGTCTATGAACCAGGACCGCTCTGCGGATTTGAGGTTTCAGTCCCGCAATAAACAAGCTCTTTCTCATGAGAGGAGTGAGATCTGTAGTACGACGAGCAATTAGTTCAAATGCTGTATGAAACTCAACAACAGATCCATATTGTTGTAGTTTAGCCAAAGAGCCCAACGGATCCTCGAATTCCGTAGGACCAAAGCGTTGGTTAATAGATCTAACAAAAGTGTGCCAATCTGGAAAATGGCCATGTATAAACAGTGCCTCAAACCAGCAAGATGCAGGCATGTCCAAGTTAAAAGAAACGAGATCCAAACGATCTTGATCTGGAATTTGATAGTAACGAAAGTACCTGTCCACTGCAAAAAGCCAAGGACCTGGGTCTCCTGAGCTGAATCTGGGGAAATCTATTTTCATAGATCGAATCGGCTGTGGGGAGCGAGAGGGTGAGGCACCCAGTAATCCCACTGGTGGGTTGGTGGTCATGGTTGTCATCTGCTGTTGCATATTTTGAAGCAGAGTGAACACTTCTTGGAACTGCCTGGTAAATTCATCCAGCCGTTGAGTCTGGGAAAGCTCAAACGCGTGTTGCCTGTTGTCAAGGACGCGTTCCAGATTAGAAAATTGTAGGTCATGGGCTTGAACTTGGGTAGTAAGATCCTTGAGTCTGGTATTTTCTGCCATAGCACCTCAATGGAAGCACCAATGTAACAGGGAAGTTGTAACAGAAATGAGAGAGAAAGGGGAAAGAGAGAAGGGAGAGAGAGTTTGCTGAATTTTTCATATCCTTTTCTGAAGCCGCAAAGGCTATTTGTAATACAATGGGTGTTGAAACCTAACATGAATAACAATGGATAATCAGAATTGCATACTAAACTGAATTAAACTAATGGGCTCATGTCACAGCTCAGCCCAAAACAAAGTCTTTCAAATATGCTGGACACTTAGTTGCTCTTCCTCTATTGGGCTTCTTTATATTAGGGTCTTTACCAGCCCTAGAACCCGTTACACAAAGTGACAAAGTTAGTAACTAGATCATCTTGTAATGCTTTCTACACTGCCAAGTCAGTTGTGTATCTTTGTTTGCTGCATGTAAATGACCGAGATATTGTAGGGAGGCAGTTGGATCAATAGGAATTTAGTTGAAGCCTTGAAAGTCAATAAGTGTAGTCAAGTAAATAAGCTTTCTAAGCTAGTTGGTGAGATTTTTACAACAAGTCAAGTCTTCTCTCTTGAATTCAGTTCAAGCGAATCTTGTAGGAAGGGGATAGATGGATTATTATCATTGGTTGTTGGTTTGACAATTAAAAAGCTTGGTAAAGTAGTTAAGGAAATTAACTAGTGAAGGTTAAAGTAACTATGGATAGTTTTGAATAACCATTCGGCCATAACTCTCACAATTGTGTCCCACACACACTCCTCCATCTTCTTGTCTTCTTTATGCTTCATTTGGCCGAACATGTCTCTTTGAGAGAGAATAAGACTATAGCTTTTGATTTAAACACTTTTAGGCTTAGTTTTCTACACAAAAGTTGTAGTTTTAGACCTTGTGATCACATCCATGTGATTAGTTCTTCAAGTGGGGCTATGTTAATGGTGTTTTGATCTCCTTAAAGCCTTGAATGTATGGTTGTGTTGGTGGTGAAAGATGATGTTTTTTGTGGTTTAAAATGTGGAGATTAATCTAGTTTTGATATAAAAGCTTTTCAAGGTAAAACACTTGAGTTCTAGTGATTTATTTTCAAGATATCATCTTTGTTCTTCTTATTTTAAGGTTTAAAAGATGATGATATAAACTTGAAGTTTTGACGGGTTTGATGTTTTAAAATGGTTGTTGTTGAAATTAAACGTAATCTAAGCAAGCTTGGCAAATGAAAATGCAAAAACGATGACTTAAAAACCTACTTAGGGTTTCGGCCATGTGCACTAAAATAAGTTTATCACGTGCTTGATTTAAAGAGTATATGAAACCATGATAATGGATGTGTGTTTAAAATCTTGGTGTAAATGGATGTAAGTTTAAATTGAAGGAAAAATCATGGATACGTAATGTAAGGTTTAGGCCATGCATGTTTGGAATAGTATGTCACATATTTAATTTCAAGACTACATGAAATAATGGATAATGATCAGTAACTAAAAGTTTGAGGTGGTTGGATTTGGGTTCAAGTAAATGAAAAATCATTAATTTCTATGTATATGGAAATTCGGCCATAAGGAGTAAATGGACATAAAAATTGAATATTATCATGTTAAGGTACTCAATGATGCTTTTAATAAGTGGATAGGTGAATAGAATGTTTATTGACCATGAAAAATATGTAAAAACTCAAAGAAAGCCTGTGTGACAATTCGGCCTTAGTGAACTAAGTTGAAAAGAATCATGTCATGGTTTATTTCATAATTATAAATATTAAGAGGAAGTAAGATGATTAAAAGGATGAATGGATAGATTGGAAATGCAAAATCAACCAATAAGTAGATTTAATGAATTGGAAAGTTTAGTAAGTTGTCAAAATAATAACTACTTGAATTAAATGGTTTAATGAATAAAAAATAAAGAATGAAAAGCTTGTAAGTATGATGGAAATAGTGGGGTCACTATTATGCCATCAAGGAATTAGTAGCCTTAAAGGTTATTTAAATTCAAGTGGAGTTATTATAAGAATGTAGTTATGTCACCAGTTTAATTGGTAAATTAATATGTAGGTGTAAGTTATTAAATTTTAAGTGACACTCGTTCAGTAATTGATGGTGTCTAGTTTGTGATCATAGTGTGTGTTCAGGAGAAGTAAAATTGAAGATCAAGTAGCTTGAGAGGGAGCCTTGCACGTAAGCTCTTTGTTTAAGGAATTTTTTTTTAATTTATGGTTGTACCAATATCCGATAGGATGATGGTTCATATGATGTGTGAAGTATGCTAATATACAATTCAAATGATAAGTTTGACGTGGACATGTTTGACAAAATATGTAATGATTGGTACGTCTGCTAGTTTATGAAATGAATGATATGTCTAGAGATTTTGAGATGTACTGTTAAGTCTGATGTTATGTTGATTTAATAAGTCCAATAAATTTGATGCGTGAGGTACAAATATTTTAATATTCTGATAATTTGATGTTGACGTGCTGATGGTGTTAAAGTGAATCAATGATATTTTGTGAAAGGAAAAGTATTGAAATATGTGTGTACTATATTTCTGTCCGTGACAATTAGTACAAGATATTCTTAATTTATGGATGCATTGTGAGTGTACTAAATTTAAGTACATATTCCGATAACGGGATGATAAATAATGGTATAATTTAGTGAGGTAAAATATAAATAAATAAATAAATAAATATATATATATATATATATATATATATATATATATATATATATAGTATGTTGGTGAATTCCAATATGAGGCCAATGAGTAATATGGTTGTACAAGTTGAGTATATTCAAATAATGGATGGTTATGGTGGAATAAAATTATTGGTTACCGTGAACGTATTCGGTCTTCAGGTGGTTCGGCTATTCTATGAAATATATATATATATATATATATATATATATATATAAAAGTGTAATTTTATATTGTATAATATAATATATTTTGTTGTGTTGATGTGTTTGTCTTGTTTGATAACCTGATTGATATGATTGTTTATTTTGTCTGATTGATTCACGTTTACAAATTTTGTTGATATTTTGATGTGTGTTATAATTGTCAATATTTAAATTAAGAAAGAAAGTAACAAAGTTATATAAGATATTGTGAATGTTATGATACTTGGAGGTCTCATTCCGAGAGTATCAAGTTAACAAGAGAAAGTGAAAACTTATGTAAAAACTGTGCATTAAATGAGGTAAGGGTTTTCTATAAAGATTGTGATATTTGGTGATTAAAGACAGTAAATAAATAAGTGTAAATTTATAGTGAGGTTGTTTGGAAATAAACTGTTGTGTTTATATGCTTACTACCTGAACGAATTTAATTAATATAAACATAATGAATTGTAATGAATGTGTGTGATTAACTATAAGCATATACTAAATTCATTTGTAAAGAATTCTGTATGTTGTATATTATATGTTTTGATATGAACTGTATGTTTCTATTATTCTTTATGTACTGATTAATTATGCAGGAAATAGACTTGAAAATGAGAGACTATTTTATAAACATTTAATTTACTGGGATTATAAATCTCACCCCATGTTTTGGGGATACATTTCAGGTTCTTCAGCGGGTGGTAGTTCTTCAGGAGATAAGTAAACTAAGAAAGGTACTCGACAAATACGGGAGGAGTAAGATGTCATACTGATATACTTTTGGATTGTATATACATGTAATATTTGTGCTGTTCTTTTATGGATTCAAGGAACATGTTATGCTTTGTTCATGTTTGTATATAAATTCTGGTTTGTGATTTGAGAAGTTGATGTAAGGAGTGCATCTGTATATATGTTTGGTGTGATAATAATAGGGTGTGCTAGTAAGATGGAAAATATTATGAACAAGTTTGGATTATGCATCTGATATAAGTTAAGCAGTTAAATATTGGTTATATTATGTACAAGATTATATGTCTATCTGCTTTTAAGTATTACTGAAAGTTGAGTAAGAATATATGGATAGATTCTAAAATAGTGGATACGGTCATATTGTGTATTGGTTAGTTCTGAATTACAGGTGTCGATGTTTTTTAATTAGTCTAATATACAGAGGTTATGTCGTCTGTATGTTACTAAAATAGTAGCTATCAAGCTTTAAAGTTAAGTTTAAATTCTGTACAAATATGGGATTGTAAGGTTTTAAATTTTTGCATGTATTAAGCATAAAGCGTTACAGGAAAAAGCTTAGATTAGTCACATAGTTTCAAGAGAACTGTAACAGCCCTTACGTATCGGTAGTGTTATCATTGCATATGGTATTAAGCGTAATTACAATCACATAAATTGAGTTAGTTAAATTACGGGTAAATTTTTTCTTTTATCAAATCCTCATTGTTAAACAATTAACCATTTCCGTAACTAATTAAAACAACGCCATAATTGTAATGCAAAACTCGCAGAAGCATAAAACATACTAATTATCATCTCTCTAAGCAATACCATTGATTTTATATTTCAGAAAGCACATTTTCAAAATTTTACACAGTGGTAATCGATTACCATTTTTGGGTAATCGATTACCAAAGGCTCCAGAATGAGACAGTAACCAAATTTGGGCTCTCCTATCCTTGGTAATCGATTACCTGGAACACAGTGGCTCAATTTTGCGTCCCCTGTTTCAGGTAATCGATTACCAAGGATAGGTAATCGATTATCCTACTGTAAAAATGACAGATGCCAGCATTTAACACAGAAAATGAGTGATGTAATCTACCTCTAACACTTCACTACTCATTTTACCACTTACACAAGATCTAATGTAGGCACTAGGCCCTTCCATCATGCATATTCATTATGTAATGCATCAATTACAACATTTCCCAATATCATAGCCATTTACACATCAAATGGTCTATTTACAACACAAGTCTTCCAATGCCTCAAAATACAAACTATGTGGCCATGGAGAAGTCCCATGCTCACCCAAAATACAAATATAAACAAGAGGCATAAATGTACATCAACTACATAGACTTAGAATCTAGTCATGAACACCACAAAAGCATGGAAATCTCAACATGCAATATGTTCATGATCTAAGTCCAAATACAAAATGAAATGCTATGTGCATCAAATAATACTCCTCCAAAATGCCATGCTATCCATTTGCATATCATGATCTAACTCCACCACTAAGCAGCCCTCTTTCTCGAAGCTCCTCCATGCTCGCTATAGCCTGAAATGATGTCCCTAAACGCGGGGTGAGATATACAAATATATCTCAGTAAACCAAGGGTACTAGAGGACATCTCCACCCCATGACTCACTCAATGTGAAACAATAACATCATGTAAAATGCATAACATACAAAATCACAAACAACTGGGCACAAATCCAAGAACATCCACATAAGGATTCTGTTCAAGGACCCCATCATATAACTCCCGGGAAGCTTCTTGGTGCCTCTCCCATAGATGAGACGACCCCATGGCAAACCCAATTGAAACTCCTTATGAGCCCTATTCAGTAGAAGTCTCTCGTTTGGATCATCCTAGTGCCGCTCCCAGAGTCGGCCCCACGACAAAACCCGACCAGAATCCCCAAAGGATATCTCCAGTGGAAGTCCAAACCACACACATCTACTGGCCAAAGATCACAAAATTTCACACACAACATGCTCCAAGCATGTCACAGAATCAAGCAATAATGCATGAACATACATATTCACACCATGTCAAAAGGCACAAAACCCAACCACAAACTTTCACTAGGTGTGGTGGAGCACACAAGGGATTGAAACCCTAGTTCCAAAGGTTTACCTCAACTCCGCAATTATTGCTCTTCCACGTAAGCTCCAAGCTTATTCCACTTCTATTGGTTCCATGAGAGGCAACCTATATGATCAAACAACAATGATCAACAACACTTGCATAATATTCATCAACTTTACAATAATAATTATCAACAAAGTCACTTAGGCCTAAGGCTATTTTTCCATTTATCTCAACTATCTCAATCATTTTAATCCTTGAACTAACTCATCATCATAACCATGTATTCACCAAGGCACCAACCATTGATTTTACAATATTATTCTCACCATTTTCCTCAAATTTCCTTTATAGGTAGAATTCCCACATACACATATATATCCAATGCTCTTCCATCCAAATCCACACATCACACCAACCTACCATCCATTTAAACACCAATCACAATCATACAACACCATTTATACCACTTTTCTATCATCAAACCATTTATGACCTCAATAGGTTGAATTCTTCATGCTAGGGTCTCAAAGGATTTTCAATCCATTCCAACACTTCTACACATCATACAATCTTATAATTCACTCATACAATTACTCCACAACTCAATTACACAATCCTATCATCATGCCATCTCACAAAGTATTGAAATTCCACACTTTCCAACCATAAATTTCACTGAGTTATAAATTTACAAATCATAATAATTTTTATTGCACCAATCATCATCATTCATCATTCTAAGCATTTAATTCCAAAGGAGACATACCATTTATTGCTCCTAACTACCACAACTCAACACACATCATCAAAACCCTTACTAATTTTATGATCTCATAGAAAACCCAACGAGAGTAAGAAATCTTACCACCAACAGCTTCCTAGGGTCCAAGGGGATGATCGCCAACCAATGGTTCAACACAAAAGCCCCAAAAATTCTCCAAAAACCTTCAAAATTCGTGGCTAAAATAGGGGTGTAACTCCTTCCATAATTCTCCCCACAAGATGCACTCTACATGAAAGTCATACACAAGAGTGTTGGGAATAACTTTGTAGTTGGAAGTTTTTCCTAAAAGTGTCTAGAAAAAAAGTTGTAAAATCAAAAGCTTCAAAACCCTTCTAATGGTCATGTTGGGTTCAAATGTTCTTGGTTAAAAAGTGTATTATGATGAAGACGTTTCTCAGTCACTAAGAAAGAACACAGTTGTTCTCTTAGTTCAACCCAAGTGCGCAAGTGCACGCATCAAGTAATAAATGGGAGTATTATGCCCAGATTATTGTTCCCACGAGGATAGAATTCTAATTAATGTCTTATACTGTTTTATAAAGAATGAAAATGAAAAGAAAAGTTAGTAATTGACCTGTTTGGTCAAACGTTCCCTACTGTCTGGACAACGTTCCTCAAGGACAGTAGGTTAAATCAGACAGCAAACAGTTCATCGCTTCGTTATGTATGTTACCCTTCTTTTTTAGGGAATGAACAACAACATTCATTAGAGATTTATAGATACAAGATTAAACAAGGAAGAAAAATACAAAAAGTAATAACAATAGTCAAGAGACAACAGGGTGGATGGTTTAAAAACATTAATAACAGAAGGAACGAATCCGCTGCTCCATTCATAAATAATTATTTTCTCTACTCAAGACTCAACACTTTTGTATTTGTTCCAGTCTCTTCTCTACCATCTCTGATTCCTCAGCTCATGGACTACATGGCTCATAAGTTTCGATATTCCTAAGGCAACCAGCAGTATTGTTTCCATAAGACTGCCTTCCCCTTCTGGTTAAGCTATCTGAAATCCCTTCCTTATGGAAGATCCTTTCTCAGTATGTGTTCGATTTCCAAAGATACACAATGAATATAGCACAATTAACCAGAGAAACACAAAAGCTGTAATACAAAAGTTTCGAAAATATCTCTTTAAGAACTTTGCAGGTTTTCCATTCCACAAATAGTTTAGCCTATAGCTACTAATTTAAACATAATTATTCCAAACTGAAGTCCCATAGACCCGGGATTCAGTTCAGAGATAACGAGTGGAAAAGAGAGAAATAACACTTGTATTTAATTATAAACAAATTGATTACAACGAAATGAAAAGTGGAGAAGATGGTTGATGCTCGTGAGGAGTCTCAAGTGGGTGATACAGAGAGAAGAAGAAGTGTTGTCACTTAACTAAGTTAAAACTATACAAATAAAAACTACAAAAATAAACTAAGTGATCTCTTCTTAAGGAATTCGATGGATGTCTTCGTGTTGGGACGTCCTATTTATAGGTAGAAGAGTGAAAGGCAAACTTGCAAATCTTTTGGAGTCGGTTTCTTGACTGCACGAATGGGGCGGTGTGAACAGTGCTTTAAGGGGCGCCCGTGGCTGGATGGGACAATTTTTGTTGAGATTTTTCTTTCCTTCTGACCTCCCCATGCTTTGCTTTCCTTTTCGGCCAATAGGAACTGTTTATTCCCTGCTGCACACATTTCTCCTTGGTTGAGTGTTGCCCACTTGTGTTAAGTTGGAAATTTCTTTTCACCGTTTCCTGAAAAGTGGTCAGAGAGATTGAGTGAGTGAAGCAGATGTATTTAATGTTCCAAATCCGTTCCCCTTTTTATATATTTTCCCAAAAGATTACGTCATCTTTCGTTCCCCACTGTGTTTTTGTAGTAAAGATATAAAATGTGTGTTTTTAATGCTAAAGTTGCTCATCAGGTGAGGGAACAGATGGTATTTTGCCATCAAAATGGGCTTAGATGTGAATGAATTTTCGTCCCATCAAACACCCCAAAACTAAACTTTTGGTTCTCCTCAAACAACTCAGAAATAGTGGCTTAGGCTGCTCAATTTCAAAGAATAGCTCAACTTCAGAAGCTTGAGCCAGCAAGTAATCATAAACTTTTCAAAGATTGAACCACTTTCCATAGGTGTTGAGTAGAAAGAATTTGTTCCCAGGTAAGTGATGATTGTTGATCTTCTGTCTCACTTTCACTCAAGGCTTGGTGTTTCTCTGTCAATTTCTGGATGTGATTCTTCAAACTTGCTTATCTGTTGCTTTCTTAAGAAGTGCAGGTGTCTTCCATGTCAAGGATCTTTGTGAAAAGGATTGATGGAAGGGTTTTAAAAGTGGAATGGTCACAAGTTTTGAGTCAAGGAACAATTCTTTATGCTTCAGAGCTGGACTTTTCTGTTTGAGGGGACACCTTGTCTTTTGTACCTTCTCCTCCTCCTTTGAATGAAGCTTTTTTGGTATTTTCTTCTGAATTCTTTTGAATGGTTGTTCCCATTTTTCTTTGTTTTCTTTCTTTTTGTCCTTTGTGCTCATTTTGGATTTGTTCCTTGCTCCTTTTAGTTGACCTGGGAATGAGTGTGAGTGTGTGGGGTAAAGTTGTGGTGTGAGTGGGAATGGAAATGTTTGGATGATTGTGAGGGGGTTAGTGTTTGGTGATTGATCTTTGTTAGCGAAATTCACCTGTTCTTCAGCAGTTCTTACAGCATCAAGGCAGCTTTAGAAGTTTCATTGTGGTGACACCTAAGGAACGCTCTTATGAGTAAGTGTTTGGCATTTTTTGTTCCTCACCAGTTTTAGTTCACACATATCAACATTCTTTAAAAATCTGAAGATTAAATTCATTTCACCTTTCCTATGTCAAGCATTCAGAGTAAGAACAAGAATGATTACTTAGAAACTTTGTGTTTCATGCCATTGGTTATTCAAAGTTTCACTGCCACAGTACTATAAATGAAATGTATGCTCCAAACAGTTTGATCAAAAAGTTTTTCTATTTCAAAATATTTAAAAATTACACTAGGGAACGGAAAGGGAAATAACAGAAAGCAATAAATGGGAAATAAGCAAAAGTAGGAGGATCTTTCTCCTTTTCAATAAGGACGTCTCTTGCCCAGCTCAGAATTCTTCTCAGCATCACATTCCTCCTGCGTGGGTGGTCTCCTGCTAAGCTATTCTCTTAGTCTTCTTACTTCAGCTTCAGGGAGCCACTTCTCAGCTTCTTTCAGTAGATCGCTGATGACAGCAGTGAGGTTCGCAATGGTGGATCTCATCATTATCCTACCATTGCGGATATGCACCAGCTGTCCCTCCACATCCAGCATTTGATGTTCCAGCTGAGTGATTTTCCCCTCCAAATATGTACCAAAAGCTTTGAGAGCTTCTTTGGTTTCTGTTCGTTCCTCATAATTTTTGAGGAGGAGTTTCTTAAGCAGCAGTTCAGCTCTAGTGTTGTGCAGGGAGTGAGCAAGTTGTAGGGATTCAGATGCTTTATTGATTTCGTCCCTGATAGCTTGCAAGGTTGGTGCAGAAGGTGCAGCCCTGATGCTGTCTCCGATGGTGTTGAGAAGCTGCTCTCTCTCTCTCTCTCTCTCTCTCTCTCTCTATTTTCTGCTCTTCTTAGAATTTGTTGAGAGCAGAAGAGAGTTGATCCATTCTGTTCCTAAGAGCCTTTAACTCTTCAGTGGTATCAGTCATGTTGATCTGAGGAACGGATGGAGTCTCAGGCAACAACATTCCCATCTTCCTCCCCATCATCTGAAAAATTTCAGCAATCGCTAACTGGGATTTCCTTCTTGCTGCCAAGGGGATTGCTGGAATGGGGGAGGCTGGTTTCTTTGTCTTCTGGCTGTTGTTGCTGCCAGAAGCTGAAGGGCCTTCAGGTGTTTGCCTGACTGCAGCCTCCTGTATTTTTTAGGAAGAGGGGGCAGTTGTTGTTTGTTCCTCCATCAGTAGAGGGACTTCCATGCCCTTCTCTTCTGCCAGAGCCCTGGCAATGGCCTCGTCCCCAGAAGTGTCAGGACGGATGATGGGGCAAGAGAGGGGCCCTCCCAGACTGAGTTGCCAGGGGACAATTGGCTTTTTCTTTTTAAAGGATTCAAGAAGAATCCCCTACCCTTTATCAAGGTTCTTCTGTGGCTGAGCCTCTTGCTCGGCTCAGCCACCTGTTCTTCTGCAGCAGATGCTGCATCTGTTTCTTGCATTCCTTCTCCTTCTTGTTGCCTAGGAGAGGGTTGATGTATCCTTCTTGTTCTTCTGTTTCTTTTCAAATGCTGTTGGTTGAAAAATGTATTATGATGAAGACGTTCATCAATCACTAAGAAAGAACACAGTTGTTCTCTTAGTTCAACCCAAGTGCGCAAGTGCGCACATCAAGTAATAAATGGGAGTATTATGCCCAGATTATCGTTCCCACGAGGATAGAACTATAATTAATGTCTTATACTATTTTATAAAGAATGAAACTGAAAAGATAAGTTAGTAATTAACCTGTTTGGTCAAACGTTCCCTACTGTCTTGACAACGTTCCTCAAGGACAGTAGGTCAAAAATAGACAACAAACAGTTCATCGCTTCGTTATGTATGTTATCCTTCTTGTTTAGGGAAAGAACAACAATATTCATGAGAGATTTATAGATACAAGATTAAACAAAGAAGAAAAATACAAAAAGTTATAACAATAGTCAAGAGACAACATGGTGGATGGTTTAAAAACAATAATAACAGAAGGAACAAATCTGCTGCTCCATTCATAAATAATTATTTTCTCTACTCAAGACTCAACACTTTTGTTTTTGTTCCTGTCTCTTCTCTGCCAACTCTGATTCCTCAGCTCATGGACTAGATGGCTCACAAGTTTCCATATTCTTATGGCTCCCTTGACTCCAAGAGGTACTGGGTACAGGACCTTTGAGTGAACGAGGTGGTCCCTTATTCCTAAGGCAACCAGCAGTATTGTTTCCATAAGACTGCCTTCCCGCTCTGGT
This sequence comes from Gastrolobium bilobum, assembly GCF_033153095.1. Taxonomy (NCBI): domain Eukaryota; kingdom Viridiplantae; phylum Streptophyta; class Magnoliopsida; order Fabales; family Fabaceae; genus Gastrolobium; species Gastrolobium bilobum. Next base: position 94,946 of record NW_026895826.1, on the reverse strand, counting down.
TAAGCTGTCTGAAATCCCTTCCTTATGGAAGATCCTTTCTCAATATGTGTTCGATTTCGAAAGATACACAATGAATATAGCACACTTAACCAGAGAAACACAAAAGCTGTAATACAAAAGTTTCAAAAATAACTCTTTAAGAACTTTGTAGGTTTTCCATTCCACAAATAGTTTAGCCCATGGCTACTAATTTAACCATAATTATTCCAAACTGAAGTCCCATAGACCCGAGATTCAGTTCAGAGATAACGAGTGGAAATGAGATAAATAACACTTTTATTTAATTATAAACAAATTGATTACAACGAAATGAAAAGTGGAGAAGATGGTTGATGCTCGTGAGGAGTCTCTAAGTGGGTGATACAGAGAGAAGAAGAAGTGTTGTCACTTAACTAAGTTAAAACTATACAAATAAAAACTACAAAAATAAACTAAGTGATCTCTTCTTAGGGAATTCGATCGATGTCTTCGTGTTGGGACGTCCTATTTATAGGTAGAAGAGTGAAAGGAAAACTTGCAAATCTTTTGGAGTCGGTTTCTTGACTGCATGAAAGGGGTGCTGTGAACAGTGCTTTAAGGGGCACACGTGGCTGGATGAGACAGTTTTTGTTGAGATTTTTCTTTCCTTCTGACCTCCCCATGCCTTGCTTTCCTTTTCGACCAATAGGAATTATTTATTCCCTGCTGTGCACATTTCTCCTTGGTTGAGTGCTCCCACTTGTGTTAAGTTGGAAACTTCTTTTCACCATTTCCTGAAAAGTGGTCAGAGAGATTGAGTGAGTGAAGCAGGTGTATTTAATGTTCCAAATTCGTTCCCTTTTTTATATATTTTCCCAAAAGATTACGTCATCTTCCGTTCCCCACTGTGTTTTTGTAGTAAAGATATAAAATGTGTGTTTTTAATACTAAAGTTGCTCATCAAGTGAGGGAACGGATGGTATTTTGCTATCAAAATGGGATTAGATGGGAACAAATTTTTGTCCCATCAGGTCACAAGCTCGACGGGAGAAGAAGGAATAGGAGAGAGAAAATCTGACTTTTAGTGTCTCACTTTGTCATTTTGTCACTTAAATCACTTAAGTGTGTCACACATGCGAATTAACTTTAATAAATCACCTAATTTAACCCACAAATTCATAACCTACGTATTTTTCTCGTTCACGTCATATTTTTACTTCCTAAAAATACTGATCATATTTTCACGCTTAACGGTACAATTATACCGCAGTATTTTACACCGAAAAAATCAGTATTCATCAGATTTTCGGAAACTTGCCTATTCACTCAATTTTTTGTCCTGAATTCATTTCCGGCATTATTTTTATCATTTGAGACCTTCTACTCAATTTTTCATGCCTATGGATACGTGTTTGGTAAATTATCATTTTGCCCCTTTTTACGTATTTTGGCCCTAATTTCAGGATTTTCACTAATCTTACCCTTTTTATCAATATTCTCACATATAATTATACATTTAGAAATATGAGGTATTATATTCACCCCTCCTTTTTTACAATTTTGTCCGCAAAATTAAGTCATACTTGTTCGCTAACTCTGGACACAGTCGGAGAATCTCATCATCTCGTTCCGATGGGTATTACCATGACTCTGCACAAGTTACACAAATCATGAGTTGATCAGGCCCATGCAGTGTGATCACTTATGCATCATCATAATAACACTCAACGGAGCAAACACACAAGACAGACACAACCAAGCATCCTAGTTATTGCAATACATACAGGCTTTTCCCCCGAATCATTGCTTTGATATCATAAAATGTAACACCCCGTATATATCCGGTAATGTTATCATATCATCGTATTAAGCTGCCCTTAATTAAAATAGCGGAATATCTTTTTCTTTTCAATTATGATGTCATTATCATTACCAACTTGCTTAATTAGTCAATTAATAAAACATTGCCTGTAGGTAAATTGTAAAAGATAGCTAACTGAAATACCTCATTAAATTAAACAACATAAGTATGTCTCTAGTCTCAGAACTACCACACGTAGACCGGACAACCTACTAAGTTATACAACTCAACTCAAAGTACTAACATAAAGTGGCATGGACAAACCCCATGCTCACCCAAATAAGGCACAAGCCCAACAGAAGTCTCAACATCAACAGCATAATAAAAGCAACTAAAAACATAACATCAGCAGAATATCCAGCATCCAACATGTCGGCATAATAAACAACAATAATCATAAACTAAGCTCTGGCCTCCTGCCGCTAGAGGCATCAGCCCCCATAATACCTGAACCTGAAATAAGCGTCCCCAAACGTGGGGTGAGATCTCTAAACAAGAAATCTCAGTAAGACTAGGGGTCCTCACAGTACGCGCCCTTCCATACCTACCCTTAGGATACCATCCCATCGGGTGAACACTACATATCATAAGCCATTGCACAATATAAGCTAAAAAACATTTCAATATATCAAAGCATGTAACACAACATGCATATAACCATACCCCCATGGGACATGGTGGAACCACATGGCTAAACCGAGGACACGAAAGCTTACCTCTTAAGCTAACTATCCAATCCAAGAGTCCACAAGCTCAAAGTCCAAACACAGCAGAATCACAATCTGTTATGGACCAATTAACATATCAATAACATGCTCGACAAGCATACAACATTAAGACAATGCCTGCTCTTACGTTCTACGTCTTTAGGCTTCTCACAAAGCCATAAGCCCTTAATCACTTGATTCTGACTTAGTTTAATTATTACAGAAGTTCAGCTTCGTCAAACTAGGGTCCACAAACCTCAAACATCAGTTCTAGATGAACAGTAAGCTACTGTTCCTCGAAAACCCAGAATATCCGGATATATGTCGGGGACATATCCAGATATCAATATTCAGATATTTTTCCACACCCCATATCCGAATATCCATATCCGGATATCCAGAAACCCATATCCGGATATCCATATCCGGATATTTCTATCAAAATATCCGGATATTTCGCGACAAAATGCAGTTTTTCATTTTCGCGAAGATATCCCTTCAAGGTTCCATTTTTAACACTTAAACACGTTAAAACATGCATCTCTAAGTCCATTTAGGTTCACATACCAGTTGGTTACTTAAAAAACTCATTAAACATGCCAAGACACCTCTTTTAACCATTAAAACTCAAGCTCAAAGGTTCAACAACATACCCAAGCTTCAAACTCAGAAAAGAAAGGCTCTTGGAGCTCACTTGAAGCTTCCAAAGGTTCTGACTTTGAAGTGTATGAAAATGGCACACCACCAAGCTTTTTCCTCACCAAAAATGGCTTCTTGAAGCCTCAAATGGCAAGAACAATGGCTCACACCAAAGGATACACCAACTCAGCCCCTCAAAACAGACTCAAACAGCCACCCAACTCAGAATGCAAAGTTTTTCACTCACCCAAGTCTCAACCACACTCAACCAAGGTGTTCAGATGAAGAAAGTAGAAGGAAATGGCTCTTATACCTTCTAACATGGAGAACTTGGCTGAACCGAGGGGATGAGCAAAGCTTAGTGATGTTGGCTTCTTTATAACTCCACGGTTACAAGGGAAAGAGAAGAGTAGAATTTTCTTGATAAATCTTAGAATCCTCTCCAAGTGTCTACGGTCAAGAAGGTGAGAACAAAAAGATGTATTCAGAATTTTTCCTGGGTGCTTCTTCTACTATGAAGTCACGGTTTGGGTGATGAGACAATTTGGAATTGAGTATGAAATTGGGTTCTTTCTTCTTTGATGGTCACGGCTGAGAAAATTTAACAAGGTCCTTCTTTGCTCTCTATGTAACGTTTGGGTGGTGAAAGAATAGGGGTTTGAGTGTTGTTTTAAAGCTACAAGATTCAGAAAAATTGAACCCTTTTACTCTCCTCTCACACCCCCACTAGTGTGCAAAGTTGATGAGATTTTTCTTTTGACCACTAACACAACATGCAATCTGTCACCATATGACACAAGTGCAGGGTTTATTTCTCCTATAGGTGTAGAGGTTACAAGGCTGAAATGGTTTGAGTGTACACACAAGTAATCAGATTTCTTTTGACCATCCAATGCGCATGACAAGGGCAAAAGGTGCAATATTTTGTCATGAAAACTACTGAACCAATGGAGTCATATGCAATAAGATTCCTCTCCCTCTATTGGCCGCATGGGGTGGTGGTGTAGCTGACTTGTAAGACCACAAAAATTACAACAAGGATCAAAATTTTCTCTACCTTAGCGCTGATGTGTAGGAGAAATAAGATAGGATTTTTGCCATGTGTAAGTACCTGCCAACCATGTCCTGACTTGTGGGATTTCTATGGATATTAATAGGATAATTGATAAAGGAATTGGGCTGCACCAAAGCCCTCTTCACAGCCCTAAGGCTTCGGCCAACAAGCATGGTATAGATGATAAAACAACAAGCCCAATAAATCACATTTGAGTACTAGTTTAGAAAAATCCTAAATTGTCAAGTCTTCTCCATATCTTTAATTTTTCTATAAGTTGACATTCAATTATGCTTAGATATTTGGCTAATGTTTCATATGCCTAAGGTAAATTCGCATCTCTTATAATATTCCTAGTAATTTTACTACTACTAATCATAGGAATCGAAAATAACACATATTCCATGTGATTCGAATTGTCAATCATGCATGCTTATACCTTATAGTAATATATATATATATATATATATATATATATTTCCTTAATTACGTGGGATGTTACATGCATCGAATCTATTTCAGATTCCATGGCTTCCAGCCATTTAGAAGAGTCAACATCCTTGACTGCCTCCTCATAGTTACTAGGTTCATCATCCTCGACAATTTGTTGATTCTCAATCACAAACTCATACCTCTCAGGTGGATTGATGACCCTACTAGACCTACGGAGTTATGTGTTTACTTCTCCATTGGAGAACGTCGCCTGCGGAGCAGACTCAGGTTCCTCAATCTGTTCATGTGGTTCTTGAACTTCTTCAAGATCAATCTTACTCCCATTGGCTCCTTTAGAGATCAAATCATTCTCAAGGAACTCAGCATTCTTGGACACAAACACCTTGTGTTCATCCAAGGAGTAAAAGTAGTATCCCTTAGTACCTTTGGGATACTCCACAAATAGACATTTAGTACTCTTAGCACTAAGTTTGTTTGATGCCAACGCTTTGACATATGATGGCGATCCCCATACCCTGAGGTAACTCAGGTTGGGTCTCTTACCATTCCATATCTCATATGGTGTGGTCTGAACAGATTTAGACGGTACCCTATTTAGAAGGTATGCCGCTGTGTCTAACGCATATCACCAAAACAATTTTGGAAGTTGAGTCTCACTCATCATAGACCTAACCATGTCTAACAAGGTCCTGTTTCTCCTTTCGGAGACACCATTTTGGTGTGGTGTGTAAGGTGCAGTAAGCTGCGAGATAATTCCATTTTCTCTCAGATAATCTTGAAACTCATGGCTCAGATATTCACCACCACGATCTGATTGCAATGTCTTAATCATCTTGCCATGCTGTTTCTCTATTTCATTCCTAAACTCTTTGAATTTTTCAAAAGCTTCAGATTTATATCTCATTGGGTACACGTACCCAAATCTTGATTTATCATCTGTAAAGGTAATGAAATAGGAGTATCCTCCTCTAGCCTCTATAGAAATTGGGCCACAAACATCAGAGTGAATGAGTTCTAATAACTCACTAGCTCTATCACTCTCAAGCCCTCTGGGCTTGTGACGAGTCATTTTCCCAGCTAGACAAGATTCACATTGTCCATAGGATTCCAAATCCATGGAATCTAGGTATCCATTTGCATGCATCCTAGACAATCTTGTTTCGTTTATGTGCCCTAGTTTACATTGCCAAAGATAAGATTGATTATCTGTCCTAGGTCGTTTCACATCTACATTGAGCACTTCAGTTCCAATTTCCAAAACATATAAGCCATTTATTAAAGAAGCAATACCAAAAACAATATCATTCGAAATGATAGAAAATGTACCATCCCTAATAGTGAAAGCAAAACCATCTTGTTCCAAACAATAAATAGAAATAATGTTTCTAAAAATGCTAGGAACATAAAGACAATTATTCAAATGCAATAAAAGGCCCGTAGGCAAAATGAGGTCGGTATCTCCAACAGCATAAACAACAACTCTTGCTCCATTACCAACGCGGAGGTCCACCTCGTTCTTCTCCAATCTTCTAGGGCTCCTAAGTACCTACAACACATTGCATATATGAGAACCACAACCGGTATCCAATACCCATGAAGTCGGATTAGCACAAGAATTATTTGTCTCAATCATGTGAATACCTGAAGTAGAAGCATCACCATGCTTCTTGTCCTTCACACTCTTCTTGTCCTTGGGTGCACTCTTACCTTTCTTTTTGCCTTTCTTCTTATTGGGTTTTCCTTTGTGCTTAAGGGAGTTTCCTTTTACTTGAAAGAAAAGGGTATTTGAAATATTATTGAATTGTATTTGAATCTGTACATAGGGGTCTCTATTTATAGAGACTTCTTGACCTAATTTTGACCTAATGGGCTTGGCCCAATATACAAGTAACGGACTAAATAAATACAAATAAATGACTACATAATTACTAATAAATGACTACATAATTATTATTTACAACACTTCCCCTCAAGCTGAGGAATAGATATTTATCATTCTCAGCTTGCTAGCAAGTTCTTGAAATCTATCTGAAGGAAGCCCCTTTGTCAATAGATCAGCTAATTGACGCCCAGTGGGAATGTATGGAGTGGTAATCAACCCGCTATCAAGTTTCTCTTTGATGAAATGGCGGTCGACCTCAATATGTTTAGTCCGATCATGTTGAACTAGATTATGAGCTATACAAATAGCGGACTTATTATCACATAGCAGCTTCATAGGTCCCTCACATTTTATTTTTAGATCATCAAGTACAATTTTCAGCCACAGTAACTCACAAATGCCTTGAGCCATAGCTCGAAATTCAGCTTCTGCACTTGATCTGGCGACCACATCTTGTTTCTTACTTCTCCATGTCACCAAGTTACCACAAAGAAACATGCAATAACCAGTGGTAGAACGACGGTCAGTCACGGATCCAGCATAATCAGCATATGTGTAGACTTCTAAAGATAGATTGCCATCACGTCGGAGTAACAACCCTTTACCAGGAGTACCTTTCAGATACTGAAGAATTCTCTCTACTACTGCATATGTTTCTCCTTTGGATCGTGCATAAACTGACTGATAACACTAACAGCATAAGCTAAGTCTGGTCTAGTATGGGCCAAATATATCAATTTCCCAACTACCCGTTGATATTGTCCTTTATCAACTGGAGGACTCTCATCTTCATAGCCCATCTTGTGATTCTGCTCAATAGGAGTATTAGAGGGTTTACACCCGAGCTTTCCTGCTTCTTTGAGAAGATTAAGAACATATTTCCTCTGGCTGATAAAGATTCCTTTGCTCGAATGAGCTACTTCTATCCCTAGGAAATATCTCAGTTTCCCAAGGTCTTTGACTTCAAACTCAGAGGCAAGCCGTGTTTGCATAATCTGTCTCTCCACAAAATCATCACCTGTGATAATAATATCATCAACATATACAAGGAGCACAGTAAGCTTCCCATTTTGGGAGTGCTTGAAAAAAAGAGTGTGATCTCCTTGACTTTGTTTATATCCTAAGGTCATCATAACCTTAGTAAACTTTCCAAACCAGGCACGAGGTGACTGCTTCAATCCATACAAGGCCTTTTTTAATTTACAAACTTTATTTTCTCCCTTCACAGAATCAAAACCAGGCGGAATTTCCATGTAGACTTCTTCTTCTAACTCACCATTGAGGAAAGCATTCTTCACATCAAATTGGTTTATATCCCAATTGTAATGGGCAGCAAGGGATAACAAAACTCTCACCGTATTCATCTTTGCAACTGGAGCAAATGTTTCTTCATAATCAATGCCATAGGTTTGAGAGTAACCTTTGGCAACTAATCGAGCTTTGTATCTCTCAAGAGTTCCATCAGAATTATATTTCAGGGCATAAACCCATCTGCACCCTACTGTTTTCTTTCCAGTAGGTCTATCAATAACCTCCCATGTTTTATTTTTCTCCAATGCATTCATCTCCTCTTGCATGGCTTGAGCCAAATTCCCATCTTTCAAGGCTTCATGTACTTATTTTGGGATTGCAATAGAGTCTAGTGCTGAAACAAAGCTTTTGTGCTGCACAGACAGATTAGCAGAGGAAACAAAATGGGAGATAGGGTATTGAGTACAAGAGGGACAGGAGGGACAAGATTTCTTGGGACAAGCTCTTTTTCCTTTTCTAAGAGAAATGGGTAAATCATCAGAATCAGTAGTAATGAGTAAGTCATCAGAAGTATTAACATCATGATCAGAAATATGAGATTCAGGACTTACCAGTGGTGCAGACGATTGAGGTTGCTGCTGAGACAATGTGGGCTGTTTCCTTCTTTCAGGTGTCATAACCTTCCGTATCTCTGGTGTACTTGATGTATCAATCACAGGAGAATCAGTCACAGGAGGATTACTCACAAGAGGATCAGACATAGGAGGAACAGACACAAGAGGAGGATACACTGACACAGGTGAAGGAGTAGACACCGAAGTTTCAAAGAAGGAAGGTGATGAGTCTTCTGGTGAATTATTCTCCCCCTGAAGATGAGGACCTTGGAAAAAGGACTCAGATTCCTGAAATGTAACATCCATAGAAACAAAAAATTTCTGACTTCCAGGGTGATAGCACTTATAGCCCTTCTTATCAGGAGCATATCCAAGGAAGACACATTTAAGAGCCCTAGGATCCAACTTACTGCGATGCTGTTTATGAATATGAACAAAGACAACACACCCAAACACTCGAGGAGGAAGACTTTGCAAAGTTGGAACAGAAGGAAAAAAAGAAGTCATGGAGTGAATAGGACTTACATGATCGAGAACCCGAGTGGGTAGACAATTGATCAAGCACGCTGCAGTAAGAATGTCATCTCCCCAATAGCATTTGGGTACATGTGTTTGAAACAGTAAGGCACGAGCAACTTCAAGAAGGTGACGATTTTTCCTTTCAGCAACCCCATTTTGTTGAGGGGTGTCTACACAAGTAAGTTCATGAATCATACCTTGATTTTGTATAAATTGAGAAAAAGAGTGATTGACATATTCAGTACCATTATCTGTCCTTAGTCTTTTGATTTTTTTACAAAATTGAGTCTCAATCATTTTATAAAATTGAAAGAACAGTTGTGGTACCTCAGACTTTTCACGCATTAAGTAAACCCAAGTTACACGAGTGCAATCATCAATAAAAGAAACAAACCATTTATTTCCAGAAGAATGAGGGACCTTAGAAGGACCCCAAACATCAGAATGAATAAGATCAAAAGGTTCAGCACTCTTAGTAATACTAGAAGGAAAAGACACAGGATGATGCTTGGCAAATTCACAAACATCACAATGAAAAGACTCAACAGACTTAGACAAAAACAATGACGGAAATAAAGATTTGAGTAAACTAAATGGAGGATGACCCAAACGCTTATGATGCAGCCAAATTAAAGAATCAACAGTTGATTGACCATGAGACATGAAGGTGTGATCTGTTACTTTATTTGTGGGAGATTGTGACACCAGATAGTACAACCCACCTTGCTCTTTAGCACTACCAATCGTCTTCCCCGTGGCGAGATCCTGAAAAACACAATGGGTAGGGAAAAAGGTTACAGTACAAATCAAATCTTTTGTAATTTTCTGAATAGAAAGAAGATTCGTGGAGAGTTTAGGAACATGAAGAATATCCTTAAGATGTAAGGACTGCTGTAAGTTTATGTCACCAGAACCCGCAACTGATGTATGTGAGCCATCAGCTATGGATATTGTATGAGTTCCAATGGTAGAATGATAAGAAATAAAGGAGTCAGCACAACAAGCCATGTGATCAGTAGCACCAAAATCAACAACCCAAGAATGTTTAAAATCATTACATGAAGAAATGAAAGAATGAGTTTTGGAGCTCATACCAGTCATAGCCAAAGCACTAGTATCAGATGGCTTACTCAGATAATCAAGAATGGTTCGGAGTGGTTCCAACTCATCTGGACGAAATGCAGATTGAGTCTCATTAGGTGCAGGGGTTATTTCAGAAGAAGTAAAATGCGCTTGACCACGCATCCTTGCCATCTTTTCTAAGACAGTTTGCTTTCCATAAAGGCGAAAACATAAATCCTTGATATGACCTATTCTTTTACAATAAGAACACTATAGGTCATCTCTCTTAGGTGTAGAAGAGGTACCATCATAAAATTTTAAAAAAGAACTCCTTTGAGAAGAGGCCATACTGCACAGAAAATGGTTAAAGAAAAAGCTCCAAGAAGCCAAAAAATCACAAATAAATACCAAATGATGTCCGATCAAAGAGAGGAGCACAGATCCAGAAAGAGGATGAGGAGAAGATCAGAAATTTTTTTGGCCGGAGCTGGAAAAAGTGTCCCACGCGCCTCCACGCGCCGGTGGAGTTGTCTGCGAGTGGTCCTCACTCGCCGAGAGTGTGGCAGCGCGTGAGAGCGCGTTCCGCGGCCGCCGGAGCTGAAATTTCTGCGGCGAGGTCGTCCGACGGTCTCGAACCTTTCTGTGACCGGTCGGAGTTGAAAGGTCGCCGGAAAAGTTTCCAAAACGCAATGAACAGTAGCGGCCTTGTGTTGTTTTACGAAGATCCGGTCGTCAAACTATTATAACACGTCCGTAAGCTGATAGATCTGAGAAAAATGATTTGAAAACTGGTCCTCTTGGTCCAAAAGGTCCACCGAAAAAAATTTCCGGTGGCGCCTAATGGCGGAAAGAGGCTAAGAAAGAAGGTTTCTGTTTTAACGGAGGTAATTGCGGAAGCAGAGCCCTCTGGATCGAGAGCTCTGATACCAACTTGAAAGAAAAGGGTATTTGAAATATTATTGAATTGTATTTGAATCTGTACATAGGGGTCTCTATTTATAGAGACTTCTTGACCTAATTTTGACCTAATGGGCTTGGCCCAATATACAAGTAACGGACTAAATAAATACAAATAAATGACTACATAATTACTAATAAATGACTACATAATTATTATTTACAACACTCCCCCTCAAGCTGAGGAATAGATATTTATCATTCCCAGCTTGCTAGCAAGTTCTTGAAATCTATCTGAAGGAAGCCCCTTTGTCAATAGATCAGCTAATTGACGCCCAGTGGGAATGTATGGAGTGGTAATCAACCCGCTATCAAGTTTCTCTTTGATGAAATGGCGGTCTACCTCAATATGTTTAGTCCGATCATGTTGAACTAGATTATGAGCTATACAAATAACGGACTTATTATCACATAGCAGCTTCATAGGTCCCTCACATTTTATTTTTAGATCATCAAGTACAATTTTCAGCCACAGTAACTCACAAATGCCTTGAGTTATAGCTCGAAATTCAGCTTCTGCACTTGATCTGGCGACCACATCTTGTTTCTTACTTTTCCATGTCACCAAGTTACCACAAAGAAACATGCAATAACCAGTGGTAGAACGACGGTCAGTCACGGATCCAGCATAATCAGCATCTGTGTAGACTTCTAAAGATAGATTGCCATCACGTCGGAGTAACAACCCTTTACCAGGAGTACCTTTCAGATACTGAATAATTCTCTCTACTGCCTGCATATGTTTCTCCTTTGGATCGTGCATAAACTGACTGACAACACTAACAGCATAAGCTAAGTCTGGTCTAGTATGGGCCAAATATATCAATTTCCCAACTAGCCGTTGATATTGTCCTTTATCAACTGGAGGACTCTCCTCTTCATAGCCCATCTTGTGATTCTGCTCAATAGGAGTATTAGAGGGTTTACACCCGAGCTTTCCTGCTTCTTTGAGAAGATCAAGAACATATTTCCTCTGGCGGATAAAGATTCCTTTGCTCGAATGAGCTACTTCTATCCTTAGGAAATATCTCAGTTTCCCAAGGTCTTTGACTTCAAACTCAGAGGCAAGCCGTGTTTGCATAATCTATCTCTCCACAAAATCATCACCTGTGATAATAATATCATCAACATATACAAGGAGCACAGTAAGCTTCCCATTTTGGGAGTTCTTGAAAAAAAGAGTGTGATCTCCTTGACTTTGTTTATATCCTAAGGTCATCATAACCTTAGTAAACTTTCCAAACCAGGCACGAGGTGACTGCTTCAATCCATACAAGGCCTTTTTTAATTTACAAACTTTATTTTCTCCCTTCACAGAATCAAAACCAGGCGGAATTTCCATGTAGACTTCTTCTTCTAACTCACCATTGAGGAAAGCATTCTTCACATCAAATTGGTTTATATCCCAATTGTAATGGGCAGCAAGGGATAACAAAACTCTCATCGTATTCATCTTTGCAACTGGAGCAAATGTTTCTTCATAATCAATGCCATAGGTTTGAGAGTAACCTTTGGCAACTAATCGAGCTTTGTATCTCTCAAGAGTTCCATCAGAATTATATTTCAGGGCATAAACCCATCTGCACCCTACTGCTTTCTTTCCAGTAGGTCTATCAATAACCTCCCATGTTTTATTTTTCTCCAATGCATTCATCTCCTCTTGCATGGCTTGAGCCAAATTCCCATCTTTCAAGGCTTCATGTACTGATTTTGGGATTGCAATAGAGTCTAGTGCTGAAACAAAGCTTTTGTGCTGCACAGACAGATTAGCAGAGGAAACAAAATGGGAGATAGGGTATTGAGTACAAGAGGGACAGGAAGGACAAGATTTCTTGGGACAAGCTCTTTTTCCTTTTCTAAGAGCAATGGGTAAATCATCAGAATTAGTAGTAATGAGTAAGTCATCAGAAGTATTAACATCATGATCAGAAATATGAGATTCAGGACTTACCAGTGGTGCAGACGATTGAGGTTGCTGCTGAGACAATGTGGGCTGTTTCCTTCTTTAAGGTGTCATAACCTTCCGTATCTCTGGTGTACTTGATGTATCAATCACAGGAGAATCAGTCACAGGAGGATTACTCACAAGAGGATCAGACATAGGAGGAACAGACACAAGAGGAGGATACACTGACACAGGTGAAGGAGTAGAAACCAAAGTTTCAAAGAAGGAAGGTGATGAGTCTTCTGGTGAATTATTCTCCCCCTGAAGATGAGGACCTTGGAAAAAGGACTCAGATTCCTAAAATGTAACATCCATAGAAACAAAAATTTTCCGACTTCCAGGGTGATAGCACTTATAGCCCTTCTTATCAGGAGCATATCCAAGGAAGACACATTTAAGAGCCCTAGGATCCAACTTACTGCGATGCTGTTTATGAATATGAACAAAGACAACACACCCAAACACTCGAGGAGGAAGACTTTGCAAATTGGAACAGAAGGAAAAAAAGAAGTCATGGAGTGAATAGGACTTACATGATCGAGAACCCGAGTGGGTAGACGATTGATCAAGAACGCTGCAGTAAGAATGGCATCTCCCCAATAGCATTTGGGTACATGTGTTTGAAACAGTAAGGCACGAGCAACTTCAAGAAGGTGACGATTTTTCCTTTCAGCAACCCCATTTTGTTGAGGGGTGTCTACACAAGTAAGTTCATGAATCATACCTTGATTTTGTATAAATTGAGAAAAAGAGTGATTGACATATTCAGTACCATTATCTGTCCTTAGTCTTTTGATTTTTTTACAAAATTGAGTCTCAATCATTTTATAAAATTGAAAGAACAGTTGTGGTACCTCAGACTTTTCACGCATTAAGTAAACCCAAGTTACACGAGTGCAATCATCAATAAAAGAAACAAACCATTTATTTCCAGAAGAATGAGGGACCTTAGAAGGACCCCAAACATCAGAATGAATAAGATCAAAAGGTTCAGCACTCTTAGTAATACTAGAAGGAAAAGACACACGATGATGCTTAGCAAATTCACAAACATCACAATGAAAAGACTCAACAGACTTAGACAAAAACAATGACGGAAATAAAGATTTGAGTAAACTAAATGAAGGATGACCCAAACGCTTATGATGCAGCCAAATTAAAGAATCAACAGTTGATTGACCATGAGACATGAAGGTGTGATCTGTTACTTTATTTGTGGGAGATTGTGACACCAGATAGTACAGCCCACCTTGCTCTTTAGCACTACCAATCGTCTTCCCCGTGGCGAGATCCTGAAAAACACAATGGGTAGGGAAAAAGGTTACAGTACAAATCAAATCTTTTGTAATTTTGTGAATAGAAAGAAGATTCGTGGAGAGTTTAGGAACATGAAGAACATCCTTAAGATGTAAGGACTGTTGTAAGTTTATGTCACCAGAACCCGCAACTGATGTATGTGAGCCATCAGCTATGGATATTGTATGAGTTCCAATGGTAGAATGATAAGAAATAAAGGAGTCAGCACAACAAGCCATGTGATCAGTAGCACCAAAATCAACAACCCAAGAATGTTTAAAATCATTACATGAAGAAATGAAAGAATGAGTTTTGGAGCTCATACCAGTCATAGCCAAAGCACTAGTATCAGATGGCTTACTCAGATAATCAAGAATGGTTCGGAGTCGTTCCAACTCATCAGGACGAAATGCAGATTGAGTCTCATTAGGTGCAGGGGCTATTTCAGAAGAAGTAAAATGCGCTTGACCACGCATCCTTGCCATCTTTTCTAAGACAGTTTGCTTTCCATAAAGGCGAAAGCATAAATCCTTGATATGACCTATTCTTTTACAATAAGAACACCATAGGTCATCTCTCTTAGGTCTAGAAGAGGTACCATCATAAAATTTTAAAAAAGAACTCTTTTGAGAAGAGGCCATACTGCACAGAAAATGGTTAAAGAAAAAGCTCCAAGAAGCCAAAAAATCACAAATAAATACCAAATGATGTCCGATCAAAGAGAGGAGCACAGATCCAGAAAGAGGATGAGGAGAAGATCAGAAAAATGTTTGGCCGGAGCTGGAAAAAGTGTCCCACGCGCCTCCACGCGCCGGTGGAGTTGTCTACGAGTGATCCTCACTCGCCGAGAGTGTGGCGGCGCGTGAGAGCGCGTTCCGCGGCCGCCGGAGCTGAAATTTCCGCGGCGAGGTCGTCCGACGGTCTCGAACCTTTCTGTGGCCGGTCGGAGTTGAAAGGTCGCCGGAAAAGTTTCCAAAACGCAATGAACAGTAGCGGCCTTGTGTTGTTTTACGAAGATCCGGTCGTCAAACGATTATAACACGTCCGTAAGCTGATAGATCTGAGAAAAATGATTTGAAAACTGGTCCTCATGGTCCAAAAGGTCCACCAAAATTTTTTTCCGGTGGCGCCTAATGGCGGAAAGAGGCTAAGAAAGAAGGTTTCTGTTTTAAAGGAGGTAATTGCGGAAGCAGAGCCCTCTGGATCGAGAGCTCTGATACCAACTTGAAAGAAAAGGGTATTTGAAATATTATTGAATTGTATTTGAATCTGTACATAGGGGTCTCTATTTATAGAGACTTCTTGACCTAATTTTGACCTAATGGGCTTGGCCCAATATACAAGTAACGGACTAAATAAATACAAATAAATGACTACATAATTATTAATAAATGACTACATAATTACTAATAAATGACTACATAATTATTATTTACAACAATTTTGTAGGCTCCTTGCCTTTACCCTTGACCTTTTTAGGCCCACCAATCAGAGGAGCTTGTGTCTTATCCTTCTTGATAGACACTTCAGCAGTTGTTAACATACTTAACAACTCTGGTAAGCTCACAAGCATCACCATGCTTCTTGTCCTTCACACTCTTCAGGTAGTCTGGACAATTCCTCTTCCAACGGCCATTCTTGCCACAATGGAAGAACCCATCATTGTTTTGTCCTTGGGTGCACTCTTACCTTTCTTTTTGCCTTTCTTCTTATTGGGTTTTCCTTTGGGCTTAAGGGAGTTGCCTTTTGTAGGCTCCTTGCCTTTACCCTTGGCCTTTTTAGGCCCACCAATCAGAGGAGCTTGTATCTTATCCTTCTTGATAGACACTTCAGCAGTTGTTAACATACTTAACAACTCTGGTAAGCTCACAAGCATCCCATGCATGTTGTAATTATAAATCCTAGACCCTCTAGCTTCTCAAAGAAGGAGGAAGTGATGATAGAACTAAGTCATTAATTAATTCAGCATGCATTATGAATCCTAGACCCTCTAGCTTCTCAATGAGCGCTATCATCTTCAGGACATAGCGGTTAAAAGACATGCCTTAAGTCATCTTGCATAGGAACAATTCCCTAAAGGTCTCATACCTCTCATGCTTATCCTTCTTATCATACAACTCCTTGAGATGAAGGACAATGGAGGGGGCATCTATATGCTCGTGCTGTTTCTATAGCTCGTGTGACATAGATGCCAGCATGATGCAACAAGCCAACACATTATCATCCATGTGTTGCTTGTGGGCCTCGAATTCAAATTTTGCGAACCCATCTTCCCCTTCTTTAGGCACAATAGCTAAAGCAGTGTCAAGGACATAAGCAACTTTTTTGGCCCGCAGAACATTTCTGACGTTCCGATACCAGTCCATAAAATTAGGACCGGTTAATTTGTTCGTATCGAGTATTGAGCGCAGTGACAGTGGATTAGTCATACTAAAAACTGAAAAATGTAAAGATAGATTAATTAATATATATTGTCGTGAAATAAGAGAAAATTATTAAATAATATGCCCCTCCCACTATTTTATCTAAGTCAACGACCCTTAAACTTTGACTTAGGGTTGTTCTACTTTTATATTTTACCTTAGTGGGATTTTAAGAGTGCGATTAATATTATTTTAACCCTCGTCTGAGACGGCAAGATTAAATTAAATAATGGGTTGATCTTTATCAACAGTATCTCATACCCTCTCTTAACATTAGGTTGACAACTCCTTGTCACTTAGTGGTGTATCTCATGCAACCAACCTAGCACTATTACCCTAAGCACATGAGCCCGGCTGAGCTTGCAACTCATGTTCTCAGTTAAGCACTAACCAGCACCCTAAGTGTCTAACACTTCTAATACTACTCTTACTCAACGAAACAGTGAGTCCCAACTGAGTTGTGGAGCACCACTATTTAGAGGAGGTTTAAGTAATATTGGTGGTGGAAGGTAATCGTGCACTTAATAATTAAATTCCTTTAAGGGTTCCTTTTATTTAGGGTTTACTAAGTCTCATCAAACGCATAAGTATTATTATCATGCTAGTCGTAACCTATGTCAAACATCTATCGGATTACACTAGTCGTAATTAGACGTGCACGATAATACATACAAACGCGATTTGTCCAATTCATGCATACTAGTCGTTTAAAAAACATAAAAGCATACATCCGCGATACACTATCTCATGCATACTAGTCATTTAAAAACATACAAGCATATAAAACAATTTTATTTGAGACGGTCATGGTGCTCGTGCATTCGTCCATCTTGCTTCTTAAGCCACGGCTCCTTGTCGTCTAAACGCCACTAGCCTAATTCTCTAATTACGAAATAATTAAAGAAAGTCCAAAAACATCTTTGGAGGGACAAATGAATATACAAAATTTAAAATTCAAATTTACACCTTTAATTTAAAATTAAAAAAAAATTGAAATTCAAATCTGGGCACCATGACTATCCCCTTCCAATTTGCACCTGAAAAGTCAGACAACTTGCAAGCACAAAATATCAAATATTACAAAATATGTTCATCCATACGTCTTAACATTTTAACAATTAAAATATCATTACAAGAATCATGATTCAAATTTTCTTAATTTTTCTCTTAATGGCCGAATTATATAACAATTAATATAATTCAAATTTTGATGACTCTTTCTCAAAGAACACAAAATTATACCACGCATGCAGACATCACACCTTGTATGACCGAATCATATATGCATATATATGATAAATTTTATCACAAAAATTTCATGCTATTCTCATGGAACAATTCATAGAGAAAATAAGAAAACAATCAAGGTACACGAAGTACCCCTCATGGCCGAATCATCCCTTTCAAAAAGGTGTCTCTTTTCAAAACTTTCACACAGAAAAAGAAAAAAAACCATGAACACATATAGATATATGAACATAGAAATCACATTAACATGTTCATAAAATAAAAACTTTAACAATTTAAAGCATTGTAATTCAAAATCCATATGCTAAGATTCAAGCTTTAATTCTTTAAAGAACTTTTGCCGTAAAGAACAAGTTTTTACAAACAAAGTACCATCACCCGTCGATGGTAAAGCAACCGGCTCTGATACCACTTGAAAGAAAATGGCCTTGAACGCTGATGGCATGTGAGGATGAAAACAAAAAATTTTCAAAGCGGAATCACACATGTTAATCAAGATACATGCTTTAAGACAGTATGATGTACCCTCTAACGTTGATCCACACCACCCTACGTCAAGATGCAAGAACCCTTCTTGAAAAGCCACCACACGAACACCACAAGGAAGGCACTTTAGGCGTCCCAATAGGAGAAGGAGGAGGCAAGGTTAATGTATTTAGATGAGTGAATTTTTCAGCATGAAAAACTCACAAAGTGGCGCATGGATTCTATGAGAAAAGGCTAGGTAATTTTCGAAAAACCCTAAAGAGAACCTCACAAAAGGAAGCACACTTGGAGATGAGAGAATGATTGAATTGAATCAGATTTTTCTCCCAAAAATCTGACCTGTGTAGCGCCCAATGGTGGAGGAATAAGTGAAGTTGTTGCAATTCAAATCTAGCCAACAACCTCCTATCATATCCTCATGAGACTAAGTCTATACCTAGTCAAAAATCTAACTTAATAACCATCATATGGTGCGCCCTTATTCACCCCAAAAAGAGTCCAAATACATTGAGTAGTTGCATTCAAATTTGAACCAACTCACACACTTATTCTCTCAACCAACCAAATCTGATTGGAGCTTATTTGGTTGATCATATGACCATCATAAGACCCCAAAATCAGCGCCCCAAATCAGCCTTGGATGATGCCCAAAGATCTCCTCTTGATACTTCGGATTTGTTCCAACAAGATCTTATCTTATCCTTTTGTTATGAATCAACTTTTCATAGCCAATTCAAGTTCGAATTCATACATTTAAATTCAAACGTTCAAACAATTAAATTCAAAATTCAAATTCAAAATTCAAATTCAAAATTTAAATATTTGATAATTAATTTAACTAATTAAATTAATTAATAATATCTTGGACCATCCAAGCCCATTACATGTACCATGCGCCCTTTCCCTCTTAGGTCGGCTTCCAAACTTCTTGTTGGGCTAACAACCTTTATTAGGCCCAATACCTTTAATGCTATATTCATCAAGACAATAAGGTGTTAGTGTGTGACCCATTAGGCCCAACATAGCCACTGACATAAATGGGCTTGGGCCCAACAAGCCCACAACCCATTTAATGACAACACAGAGCACTAGCAATGCTTTGTTGCCCCAGAGCTAGTTAGGTTAATGACATGATTATCATATTACATATATTTGATTACCGTATGTATTTCCTTTCGTCTCGGTTACCTTCCCTTTAAACCTAGGGTGAGGATACGTATAAAGGCAGATCATCTCATAATCTCTTTTACTATGCATAAATTCCCGAGTCCTGCAAATGTCATCCCGATTTCTCCGGTTTACAGATTACCTAATCCCTTACAGAGATTTAACGAATTCCTTTAGCTTATCACCCTAGGCTTGTGCTTTTTCAGGACATGCCCAAAAGTATACCTATGAGTCTCCATGTTTCAGGCAGACGAGGTATACAATCAAAATATGCCTTCTAGAACACAGTCTAGGTGACAACTTATGATCTAAGGAAAGACATACCCAAATATTAAGAGACTGCTCTAATGATACTTTTGTAAGATTTCCTCATACAGTCTCTTACTGGGTCTGTTCAGTGCGAGCTATACCCTTATAGGTCCACCCATGACTTTAACTAAGACATCTCCATATCTGTAGCTCATGAGGTCTTTACGTTGTATCCGAATACAAGTAGATAAGTCGTGCTAGTCTTACTCAATATTACTGATCCCCATTCTCAGTGTCTCTAGACTAGGAACATAAAATTAGGAATAAACATCTGGTATCCTTAAATCCTCATGATCGTGATCTCATCACAGATACTCAAGAGATACCTATTTTATTCCAAGGGGTTTATCCAGTTACTCATATAATATATTAACAATAATATTGAAACAAAATATGAAACAGGATAAAAAGTGCTTATTATTTATTTGCGACAATATAAAAATGTCCACATATGTCCTAATCTAATCAAAAGATTGTCTGTAGGACATCCATATGCTAACAATTAATAATGCTGAAAGCCACTTTTCTGAAGAAAAGTGCAGAGACCGGTTCTGCTACTCGGTATAAATGCGTACCGATGAAGTATCCCGAAAAATTATGAAAAGTGTGTATATGTCACTAGAATATTATATAGGACCTTTAAAACGAGTTTCAAGTTAAAATAATGAGAACTGGTTCCAGAACTGATACTAGCTATAGAGAGCGCGTACCGAAAAGGTGCTGCGAAAAATAAAATAAAAATATGATAAATCTTAAAAAAATGAGTAGGTTAAACATCTAAAGTTTGAGAATAAAATGCTAAGCGTAGCTATTATTGTTAATATTGTGTGTCTCAACTTAAGTGGACTATATATAGCCACTTGCACACAACCCTAGGCTGATACTCCGTCATTTCTTGCGTTGGTTGTGTGTGTGTAGGTGCTGCCTCCCTCCCTCTTCACTGTTCCATTGGTTTTTCTTCACTATATCCCTCAAGACTCCACCTTTACTTTGATTCTTCCTCTTTGAGTTATAAACACTGGTTTAGTGAGCATTGTTGGGGAGTTGGTGAAGCATTTCTGAGGGTGTGCTTACTGTTTGTTGGGGTTTAAGGGGCTGCATCTTCTGAGTTGGTTGTGTGGCTTTGTTCTTGGCTTTTTGAGCTTCAAGAAGCCACCTTTTGGCATAAAGGGTCTAGTTTGATGAACAAATTCGTATCTTGGTAAAGTCAGTGTTGTGGTGCTGTGTCGAGTACCCCTTGTGTGTCTCATTTTTGGAGTTTTGGAGCTTAGAGGTATACCATGATCACCTCTTTCTCATTTTAATGATTTAAGCTTGTTTAACCGGTTAAAAAGTAAAACTTGGATCATTTAATTAAAGGAATGTGTTTCTGGGTTCTTAGCATGTTAATGATCATCTGTTTAGGGAATCATTGGACTCCTAATCGCATTTGGACCCTTAAAAATGGGATTATGCACATCACTGTTCGTATTTCTGCATTCTGGTGAAGAAGTATTCGAATACTTTTCGTGTAGTATTCGAATACTTGTTCACTGGTAGTCGAATACTCCTTGCAGGAGTATTAGGATACTTTTCTGGGAAGAAAAGTATTCGGATACCATGAAGAAGTAGTCGAATACTGGGTAGTATTCGAATACTGGGGTGTGGGTATTCGAATACCAGGTCGTATTCGAATACTTCAGTGAAAGTAGTCGAATACTTTCTGGAGGGCAGGAGTACTCGAATACTCATCGGGGAGTATTCGAATACCTCCTGCAGAAACTGCCTAAATGACTTAAAATGAGATGGAAAGCCTTAATCACTTAATGTAACCTTGAGTAATGGTTATTGATCATTATTTACTGTATAAACAGATTGTGATTGTGCTATTTGTGGGCTTGAGCTTGTGTGAGCTCTTGGTTTGGACATATTGCTTAAGAGGTAAGCTTTCGTGTCCTCGGTTTAGGCATTGTTGGTTCAACCATGTCCCATGGGGGGATGGTTTATATGCATGATGTTGTTTTCATGTATTGTTTTGATAAATGTTATTGAGCTGTTATATGCGAGTGCCTTTATGATATGCATGTGGTGTTCCACCTATACGGTAAGCCTGAGTATGTGGAGACATACAAGATGGTGAGGTTGTGGGTGAAGTGTAAGCAGTGTTCCTTGTACTTATTGTGGGGTTGTAGACGTACGTCCTGCATTTCTCTGGCCAGTAGAATAGTTAAAACACACATGGCATGAATATCTGTTGCACTGCATAGTTTTGGAACTTATATTGTTAAATGCTTTTGAAGTTATATTGTACATGTAAGTGAGCTTGGGGTGGAAGATCCTTGAGGACCCCTTGTCTTACTGAGATTTCTTGTTTAGAGATCTCACCCCACGTTTGGGGACGCTTATTTCAGGTTCAAGTAACTTGGGGGCTGATGCCTCTAGCGGCAGGAAGCCGGAGCATAGCTGATATTTATGTTATATGCTGACATGTTTGGATGCTGGATTATATCTGCTGATGTTATGCTTTTAGCTTGTTATTATTATGCTGCTGTTGTTGGGACTTTTGTGGGCTTTGTTGCCTTATTGGGTGAGCATGGAGTTTGTCCATGCCACATTGATGTTAGTACTTTTAGCTTGAGTTGTATAAACTACCAGGGTTGTCCGGTCTACGTGTTGTAGTTCCGTGACTAGAGACATATTGATGTTAATTTTATATTGAGGTATTTCAGTTAGCTATCTTTTGCAATTTACATACAGACAATGTTTTTAAATGAATTAAGTAATTCAACTTGGTAAGGATAATGACGTCATAATTGAAAAGAAAAAGATAATCCGCAATTTTAATTAAGCATGGCTTAATACGATGACATGTTAACAAACCGGGTATACACGAGGTGTTACAATAAATCTTAGAAAAATGAGTAGGTTCAGAATCCTAAGTTTGGGATTAAAATGCTAAGCGTAGATATTAGCGCTAATGCAGTGCGATTAAGAATTAAGTGGCTTGTAAATAGCCTGGGCACATGATCCTAGGTCTATTCTTGTGCCTCCAGCGTATGAAAGTTTTGAGTTTGGTGACCAGCCACCTTCTCCCATCTTCCCCCCTCCATTGTAGCTCCAAGAGAGCACCTTTCCACTTAGTTTCTTCATTAAAGTTGCTCATAAGAGTGTGCTCTAGCCATGGATGGGTAAGAGTTTAGCCCTTTCTGAGTTATGAGGGTTCTGGTGAGTGAGAAAGCTTCTGACTTGGTGGTTGGAGTTGAGAGAGCATTTGAGGTAGCATTTTGAGCTTCAAGGTGTGATCTTTGAAGAGAAAGAACCCATCTTTGTGTGCCATTTTCGTGCAACTTGTAGTCAGAATCTTTGGAGCTGGTTGGTGAGCTCCAAGAGCAACTTTTTTCTGAGTTTGAGCCTTGGGTAAGTGTTATCAACCTTGATCATGAGTTTAATGGGTAAAAGTGGAGTCTTTGCATGTTTAATGAGATAAACACGTAACCAACGTGATAATTGACCTAGAGGGGTTTAAAGATGCATGTTTTAATGTTTAGAAGTGTTAAAAATGGAACCTTGGAAGTAATATCTCGCGAAATGCAGAAACTGCATTCTGTCGCGAAATATCCGGATAAGGGCTCTGTAGATATCCGCATATGGATATCTGGATATGATATCCGGATATGCATATCCAGATATTGATATCCAGATATGGCCCCGACAAATATCTGGATATTCTGGGTTTGCGTGAACAGTAACAATATTGTTCATACAGAATTGAGTTAAGGGTTTGTGGACCCTAGATTGACGAAGTTGGACTTCTGTAATGACTTGTTAAGTCAGAATCTAAGTGATTAAGGGCTTAAGACTTTGTGAGAAGCCTAAAGAAACGTAAAAGAGAAGCGTTGTCTTTATGTTATATGCTTATGAGCTATAGTAGTTGATATGATTGCTGGTCCAAAATAGATTGTGATTCTGATGAGTTTGGACTTGAGCTTGTGTGGACTCTTGGCTTGGATAGCTAGCTTGCAAGGTAAGCTTTCGTGTCCTCGGTTTAGCCATTGTTTGTTCCACCATATCCCATGGGGGGATGGTTTATATGCATGATGTGTTTACATGCTTTGATAATTGAAAATGCTGTTGAGCTTTATGTGCAATTGCTTTTAATATGTATGTGTTGTTCCACTTAAACGGTAAGCCTGAGTATGTGGCGTTATACAAGACAGTGACACTGTGGGTGGGTGCAAGTGGCGTCTTACACTAGTGTGGGTAATAGACGTATTCCTGCATTTCTAAGGCTAGTAGATTAGTTATAACACACATGACAAGATTATCTGCTGCATTGCACTGGTTTTGGAACTGATATTGAAGTACTGCTTTTAGAAATTATTTAAGTGAGCTTGGGGTGGAAGATCCTTGAGAACCCCTTGTCTTACTGAGATTTCTGTTTAGAGATCTCACCCCACGTTTGGGGCACATATTTCAGGTAATGTGGGGGTTGAGACTTCTAGCGGCAGGAGGCCGGAGCTTAGCTGATTTATATGTTGTTTTGCTGCATATGTTGGATGATGGATTATGCTTGTTGCTATTATGCTTTTATTTTCATGTTATGTTATTGAATTGAGACTGTTGTTGGGCCTTGTTGCCTTATTTGGTGAGCATGGAGATTGTCCATGCCACATTTGATTATGCATCGTTGTTTAGATTTGAGTTGCATAAACTATCAGGGTTGTCCGGCTTACGTGTTGTAGTGCCGTGACTAGAGACTCAGTTAATGATCTTATTTATGATATGAGGTTATTCAGTATAGATATCTGTCTTTTGCATTTACATACAGGCAATGTTTTAGAAATGAATTAAGTAATTCAACTTGGTAATGATAATGAAATCATAATTGAAAAGAAAAAGAATATTCTGCATTTTTAATTAAGCGTGGCTTAATACGATGACATGTTAACAAACTGGGTATACACGAGGTGTTACACTCCCCCTTTTTGATGATGACAAATACTTCATTGAGAAATAGGGTTAGTAGCAAATGAAATTAAAATTAAGAAGCTCCCTTAACTATATACTCCGCCTTTGTAAAGTACTTGGTAAAAAGTTAACAATCTCCATAAAAAGTTAACTTTCTTCCCCTGTGAAAAACAATGAAGGAAACATAAAATTTCTCAATCTTAACATATTTCATATTTCTTCATATATTTCTTCCCTTTTTAGCAACATCAAAAAAGTTCAAAGAAATGATATGCCATTATGGATCAAAAAGTCAACCTGTGGTCAAACTAGATACATGTTTTGCCAAATTTTGAATAAAGAACTTTAGACCTTATAAACATGACTCAAAAATAGTAGATGGCAGATTTTGCAGTAATTATAAAAATCTTTTGGCATTTTGGTAATTAAAAAAGAAGAAGAACAAACTAGTATCTCAAAAACATTAAGTAATCATCAAAACAGTTCATATAACATCAAAGAAATAATGTAAGGTATCAGAGTATGATTAATGTTGAATGAACTTGTATATATGGAGTATTCATACTTTAGATAATGAGATATCAAGTCAAGCAAGTAGGTATAATTCAAAAGTCATGAAATTGCAACTTAGGGAAAAGATTAGGGAAATTGAGTCAAGAACACTACCTCACTAGGATTTTTTAAAATCTCTCATTCTCAAGTGTATAAGGGTATGTGTTTCACTCAATTAACACTACCATATGCTTGGTTATATTCTCACTCTCCACAGTCTTAGTGATACACATAGTTAATCAAGAGGTCTTTGATCAAGGTTGTAATATGGCCTGGCTAATAGGTAAGAAATAAATATGGATAAGTAGCTATGTGATTGGACTTAAGATTCAAAGAGGAATAAACATTAAAAATCAATGTCTTTTTTTGTACTTCTTTTCCTCTATTTATACTTTTTCACAAACTATTTTTGTAACATGTTAAATTTCTCATTTTTCACCTTTTTCTTTCATTTTCAAGATCTTTTTCTTTTTCTTGTTCACCTTTTTATTTCGTTTTCTTGTTCACCTTTTTCTTTCTTTTTCAAAACCTTTTTCTTTTCACATTTTCACTAGCCATTTTCTTTTGCTTTTCACAATTTCACATTCCTTTTGCTTTTTTTACATTTAATTATCCATATAACCATAACAAAATATTTGACAATAATGCTTAATCCTTACTTTAAATCTAGAATCCAATGAAAATGGGTAAGGATATTGGAGTGGTTTAGAATATGTAAGAGACATTACAGAACAAATAGGTCTAGGCTCAAAGGGCTTAAGCAAAGAAATTGACATAAGGATGGCTATTTGGTTAAGTAGCTTAAAGGAATAAAATGCCTCTATCACTTTAACAAATATATATAATAGACCATCTCAAGCAAGAAAAAAAAAGTTCGAGAGTTTTTTCATGAAGCGAATTGAACATAGGAAACAAAATAATTATTTAGGGTCAAAACCTCACAGCTATGTGTGCAAGACTAATTCCCTTTTTAATCACTCTAAGTCACTTTTTCAATATTCCCTTGAATTATTCAACTTACTTAACATGTTGTCATAAATGCAATAAGTTTCATCATTATACTCTAAATCATTATATTGTTTTCAGCTTATCTATTATCATGACTATTTGGCTGATTACTCTATTTCTAGATAATATACTTTAATTGGTCATATTTTGAGTTGTAGAACTTTAATTTCAATGATCTATACCTTGTTACAAATCTTGAGATGTGCAGTATAACATATATAAAATCAAAAAAATTGGTGTTATGTTACAATTTCAATTTTAAATGGAAGTTTATTGGTTTTCAAAAAAAGTTGAGACTAGAGTTAAGATTAACAAATCTAAACTAAGGCATGTTTGAATACTGTTTCTAAAACTAGTTTTATGTTTTTCAGAATAAAAACACAAAACACCCGTTTGATAAGGCCTGTTAATTTTGTAAAAAAACTTTTAAAAATTGTAACTATTTTTTTGTTTTTAGAATAATATTTAAAGAACATGTATGAGTTGTTTTTGTTTTGTGTTTTGACTTTTAACTTTCAAAACCAAAAAAAAAGAAACACAGAAAACACCTATTTTCATAACTATTCTTCAAAATAATTTCAAGAACAAAAAAATCAAAACACAATGAAACATACCCTAGGTATCAAAATTTGTATTCCTTCCAATGATTGGTTAGTTAAGATAACTTGACAATCCATGATAGAAATTCTTTTGTATAAATATGTTGAGTGGTCACAATCTATGTAGCACCGATACCGACACGCGACAAGTGACACGATACGACACGACACTCCGACACGTTAATTCTAAAAATTGTTAGATTTCGACACGTTAGGACACGTTTTGATATTAAGTAATAATTTTAATTTATGTAGTGTATATTATATTTAATATTCAATAATTTAACAAAAAAATAAAACTAAACTTATAATATGCATCAATTTTGCAAAGAAATATAAGATATCCCAAATATTTATGTTAAACTCAATAAAATGGTAATCATAATCCAATGAATCTAATAGTTGAGACTAAAAACTCAACGCAACGCAACCCTGAAACCTTTTTTCGAATTTCTATAACACGTGTTGGAGTGTCGGGGAGTGTCGGGAGGTGTTGGACACGACACGTCAGGATTTTTGAAGTGTCGGTGTTTTATAGGTCACAATCAACTACATTTGCATTTAAGGTTAACCATGAAGATTAATCTTACCACATTCTTTCTCACCACAAACATTCATTTAGCTGGAGTATCTCTTTATATCTAATATTTTATTGCTTGAATGACATCACTTGAGTGCATGACTTAATCTTGTGGTAAATTGAGCGTTGGAGTGCGATATAACATTTGTGTGAGATAGGTAAGTAAAGATAATCTAGAACTTGATGTTTATCATCATCAAAAAGGGAAAATTTGTTGGGTTTCGAACATTGTCTAATTTAGGTGATAACAAACAAGTGAAGACAAGTTTATCTAACAAGTTGTGTAGTTTTTGAAGGTTTGTTGTAGAATTTAATATGTGATGAATTATAAAAAAAGTGAATGCAACAAAATTATCATGGAATTATGAAGATTGAAGTTACAAGATAAAATCTCAAATTTAATGTAATGTTAAATAAGGTGAATCCTTATCATGCCTTGTATTGCATTATCTTAAAAGTTTGGAAACTGATTTAGGAAGATGGAAAAGTTTTTATTTTTAATCTATTTTTTTAAAATTTGGATTTTGATTTGAAAAAGAAAAAGTTAATTTGAAATTTTAAATCATTTTTTGAATGATTTGATTCTATTTTATTTGATTTTGGAAAGTCAATTTTGGAAAATTAAATTGAAAATTTTGATTCTATCTTTAAAAGTTTAATTTTTTGAAAGTTTTCTTAAAAATTAGGATTATCCTGAAAAGAAAGATTTAGTACAAAAAGTTAGATATTTTTCCTAGTAATTAATTGTGAGAAAAACAAAATCTATAAAAATTATATTGTGAGTCTTTCTTCAGTGTGAGCATATAATGTTGGACAAGTGGCCTCAAACTCAAGAGGGGGGTGAATTGAGTTTTAAAAATATTTTCATAAAATGTCTCACTTTTCTTTTTGAAAATAATTTTCTTGAGTTCAAATAATTTACTACACGTCGAGACTAAATAATAGCAAATAATTAGCGAGATATGAAATTAAATATACTAAAATAATCTAACAATGCTTATGCAAAGATAAGGGTTAGAGATATTGCAAACGAGATGTATCCTGATTCGGTCACCACCACCGTGACCTACGTCCAGACTGAAGCCTCTTTGTCAACTTTCACTATTCAGTTGAGCTTCAAAGGTTCTCAACAAACCACTACAAAATTCTCCAAGACTTCGTTCACTTGGAGACTAACACTTTTTCTTCAATAACACAAGGGTTCACTCCCCAATCAATTCAAGAAGTAAGATTGAGATGATTAAGAAAGGGTAAGTACTCTCTAAGTACAGATTACACAAATTGAAGCACTAGTAGGTGTATAGCTTTTCAAGAAAGATGAGCTCAAGTGTATGCAATGACCAAAGTGAGTAATTAATGAGCAATAATAGGCTAGAATGAGTAACAAAGGTTCAATAATTGATCTATGATCGTGTATTGTTCATCACTGTTGATGTGGGTATTTATATTGACACCTTATTTGAAAACTAGCCGTTTATAGCCGTTGTGATCCGTACATATCCGGATATTTGTCGGGCACATATCCGGATATGGTATCTGGATATTCTCAGTGTAATATCCGGATATTTCATGGCAGCTCACTTTTTGCACGAATTCTAAGTTTTTTCATTCAAAAATGGTTTTTACAACACGGAATGTAATTGGTTATGGAATATGTCTAGAAGAGAAATAGAATATTGCACGTATTGTAAGTATTTCTTCCTGAGGCCCATTCGAAATAATTTGGCAACTAAGGCATGAATAGATTAATTGAGTCCACATTTTAAATTTGATTTGTACTATTGCTTCTTGATAAAAAGTGTGCAAGGTAACTCTTAATTTGTTCTTTTGTTTTAGTTATTGTCGAAGTAGGCAATAGCGTAACAGTTATCTAGTGATAATTGGCGACTTGTACTTTTGGCTTAGAGTTAAATTTAAAGTGTGTTTTGCAATTGTTAGAGATTTGACAATTGGGGTGCAATTTACTTGGGTGAATTGGGGTGCCTTCATCTAGAGGTATGTTTGAATGAATTCTTGTATAAGGGTGAAATAAGTTTTATTCTTATACTTTGAATTGAATTTGGCTTATTTTAGTGGATTTGTCTCCTAGTATCATAAAGGCATCCAAATTGGGGTCGTGGGATTTTTATTTCTCCTTATAGAGTTTTTGTCACATAATTACTTCTGTTATCTCTTTGTGTATTTTAGTGGTCAAAATTATTATCAAAAATTAGATTTGATCTAAATTAAAAAAATTATATTGCTTAATTTATCCCCTCTTGAGTTCTTCATGGACCAACACATATAAACACGCAAAGTATATCTATATATATTGAATGTCGTTATAGTTTTTGAAGTGACATTTGACTGAATAATATGAAAAGATTATGGAATATTTTATTAGTTCACGCCTCTAAAACAAATATCAGCAGTGATTTTGTTGTCGAATATGTATACCTCTCTTTTCATATATGTTAAATTTAATTAAGAAATCCAAACACAACCCCCAACCCAAAAAAAAAACCCAAACATGCGCGTACCATAAAATAAAAGTTGTTGCTCTGTTTAATTGTGTTTTGATTTTTTGTTATTTTTTTTTTGGTTGAAAAATTTTTTATTCTTAAAATTGTTTTATAAAATAATTATCTAAACAGCTATTTTCTATAATTTTTTTTGTTTTAAAAGTTAAAAATCAAAATTGAAAACAAAAATAACTCATATATATTCTCTAAATTTAATTCTAAAAACAAAAAAATAATTATAATTTTAAATTTTTTTTGTAAAACAGGCCTTAACAAACAGATTTTTTTTATTCTGAAAATCAAAAAATTATTTTTGAAAACTGATTTCAAACAAGTTCTATATTTCTGAAAATACAATAATGCTCCTCTTTTACTATTTTGTTTTTTCTACCATTTTGAGGGACTCATTTATGTGAAATTTGGCAGAAGTCTATATATGATAATGCTGCATCGCTGCTTCTTGCATTGTTGCTCTCATTTGTAACCATCTTTTGATATTTTGATAATGATTGCCTACTTCAAAACTAACGGCTGTGATCTCATCTCCCTACCTAGCTATACCACTTTTAATCAACCCAAGTGCAACTTATTTACTGGTGGATATCCCACTAACCGGCCAGCTGCGCATGAATATTGAACCTTTTTTTACTGTCATATTAAAGACATTAATTACCACATTGATGATTTTTTATGTTTAATTTAAACATAAATATGTCATGATAAATTTTAAATATGCATTAATAAATCAGTAATCAACAATTTAATGAGAGGAGTTTTTAGGTAGGCCCCATATAAAAACAGGTTCGATCTTATCCGCAACACATACAACCACAACAGCGTCATAGTTTTCTTGCAGAGAGAAAAACGCCACACACGCTGCTCTTCTATTATGGAAGGTGTATTAGATTCAATTTTATCTTGGTTCTTGGGTAGTGCTCTCGAGATCTTGCCTGGGTTTTTTGAATTTAGTATCGGTGGATGATTACCTATGAGGCTATGACCTCTATTTCACCACATGCTTCCAATGTCGCCGAGTCAGGGTGCATGCTCACTATTAACAAGATCTTCGTCGATAGGGTCAACTCATGCTTCCAACACAAGGCTGAATTAATTTTATATATATATATATATATATATGGCACATATATCTTCATTTTCATCACCACGACCTTAAGGAACATGCGGATAAGTGTTTGACTGTAATGATAACATTTGTATACCATGTCAAATTGCAGAAAGTTTGTAGGTTTCTGTGTATGAATAGGCATAATGAGGAAAAATTGCATTATTGTTGTTAGCTACACTTGTTAGAGAAGGGAAAATGTCTGCAGAAAGGGTCATTCTGTTGTACAATATAAATGTCTATAGAAAGGGTCCTTCCGATATTTATTGTTCCCCCCTGCGTGGGATATATTCGACAATCAGTTGGTGCAATTGATTAATGGGAAAAGTGATAAAAATCTGGTTTCACTTTCTCAGGATAGTTTAACTGTTGCGTATTTGCTGATGGAGTCCTTTTAAAAATGTTTAGCAAATGCAACAGCTTCAAATGTTTTGCAATAAAAAAATTAACACCTCCTACAATTGTAAAGGCTGTTCCAAGTAATAACTTATTTTGGAGTGCCAAGCAATTGTTCAGCATGCCCTTGCCGTCTAATTTTGACTATGATTTTCCTTCAAGTGGTGTATTTGCCAGTGTCTAGAGTGGTAATCAATGATAGGTTATAGTCTTAGTTGATGCTTTTGGACATGTTTTTCGCAATATTCAAAGTTTAGCTGACAAATATGCATTTTAGGACAATACTTTGTTTGCTATGTTTAAGGTTGGAAGCAAAAGGTAATTTACTGAAATTAGTATAACATCCCATGTGCCTTGGCCTGCTGCAACATTCTCTGGCTTGCTTGGAATAGTCAGAAGGAGCTTGATTCAATCTAAATGTTTTCGGGTACTCTTGAATCTGTTAAGTCTTACTTTCTATATGCTGTGGTTGAACAGATCTTTTCTGATCGGGTTGAATCCACTTGAATGTTCTGTTCATTCAGTGACAAGTCATGATATATAGCTCTTTTAGTGACAATGCAAACCTTCCCAGAACGTGATATGTATGATGCATATGATGGAACTGTAAAAAATTTGTATAGTAATCAGCTTATTAAGTTTTCTTGTGATGCTGAGGAGCACTCATCTTCTGATAGCTGTTTTCAAGAGTATACTATAAACCATTTTCTGCTAGTGCCATTTCTGAAGTTGCATATAGCGCTTTGGGTCAACCAGTTAGTCTACTTGAAACATCACCTTTGCTGAAGAGTGTGGTTCAAGGAAAAAACTTGGTGCTCAAACTGTGTCTTTATTTTTATTTGATAAACTTGGTAAACAGAGAAACGAATTTGAGTATGCAGCCCTAGAAGTTAAGAATTATTTGGAAAGAACGATTTTCTCGAACATTGTTTCTACTGTCATGATAATATTGGTACCGGGTTATGCTGTATGTAAATCAACTTCAAATGTCATAATTTTGTTAGGTCGAAATACAAGTGAGAATTGAATTGTACCAAAAAAGAGTGTGTTATCCCAAACAAACAAACAAACAGAGTGAGGGGATAATGGCGAACATACAATCACAGTCTGTGCAACTCGCAAACCCATTCCCGCTTTCTTCTTCCAAACCTCATCTTCACAAGCCCTTCCTTCTCTTCACCACCCGAGCCACCGATTCGGACCCATCGCAACCCGAATCCGAACCACCTGCCACCACCGACGACTTCGACAACCGCATGAGCGAATTCCGCCTCCGTTACCGGAGCGGCACAGGAAAGAAGGCGGAGGTCCGAAAGAGCCGAAAGTCCAAGAAGGGGGCTTCCGGGTCGGGTTCGGGTTCGGGTTCCGGCGTTTACCTTCCGCCGGTTCCTCTGAAAGAACCGGTATCTGGCGGGTTGAAGGTGGAATTAGGGTTCAGCCAATACAGTGAGCGGTTGAACGGGCGCATTGCGATTCTTGGAGTGACGGCGCTGTTGCTGGTGGAGCTTGCAACGGGGAAAGGCGTTATCAACTTTGCTCTTCACAGGGGTATATTGGTCTAGGTCATGATTCATCTTTCTCATTTACCCAGCTAACTAACAAAAAAACCATGTTGAAGATGTCTTTCGTAACAGTGAAAAAGGATGGATTTCTACTACCAAACATGCTTTGCTAGGCAAGTGGAATAGGTGGGGAAATTTTAAGAATTAGCCAACCAAACAAGGCTTTCGATGATACCCACTTTCATTTGCATGGGCAACTTTTCAAAAAGCCCCAACCAAACAACACCTAATAGTTTTGATTCACCTTTTATCTCTTTCTCATTATCAATAGGGAATATTTACTCCCTTATAGAAGCCTATCCTCTCCAAAAGTAGAGGCACCTGATTTCAACCACTTTTATGAGCTATTACTCTAGTGGAATTCAGAACCACTGTAGCCTACGTACAATCCCCCTCTTCGTATCCCTATCCGCGATAACACTTTCGGTGACTCTCCTTGAACTTTAGTCCATATCATTGTTTCTTTGAGCACTGGCATATAGATATACTACATCCCAAAGTGGGATACAAACCTAGCTCTTAATCCACAAAGTTCAGTGGTGCTATCCATATCAATTGGCAAACTCTGATTCCCATTTTTCCATTAAAAATCTAAGTAAACCCAGAAAATCACCACTTTCGTTAATATTTTATTGAAAAAAAATGGTTCAAACAACAAGAACTAACGAATCCAGAGTAGTGACTCTTGAGGGTCATGTTCAGGCTCTCAATGAGGACTTAGCTGCTTTTGTTCAAGTTCCACCACGAGCACCTGTTGCTCTTCTACCAATTTTGTAATCTATTTACGCAGCCGGTGGCCTTGTCATTGCTTCACCAACAACTATTGACCCTGCAACGCTCGCCATGATTGAAGAAACAAGAAGGGAAATCCAGTATCTTCGTCAAGTTGTTCATCAGAACCACCACCCAGCCTTGTAGGCAGAAACTTAGGCTGAGAGTATGGGTGTAAATGAGACAAGTTTTGGCCTTAATTGCCTAAGCCCACTTAAAATATTTAGACCCTACACTGGCCTATTAACCTTTCAAAGGTTTGGTTTATAGGTTTGACCTGGTCTTTTGATAAAAAATGAAAAGCATAACATGTGATGCTGAAAGCGCATAGAAAAGATTGCTAAATAGAAAGTTAAGATTTTCACAAAAGAGTAACCCTCTGGTTCTCAATTTCTATTAACAAAATAACAAAATTCAACTCCTACAATAAGGGTCATAAGTACCCTTTTATAGACTAATTACAAATTGATCCAAAACTCAAAATCTAAAATTAAGAAAAATTCTTAAAATAAATATTAAGGTAATTAACTTCTAAAAATAAATAAATTATTATAATTAAATCATTCAAAACATGTCTCATATCTTAGATCTCAAATTATGCCAAATGTGTTGCTTTTCTTTTCTTGCCAAACAAATCACAATCACATCTGTTGTTTCATTTGGACTTGAATTTGATCTTAATTTGTTATATTTCAAATCATTGCTTCTTTTAACAATTGGGCCATACTTATTGGGCAAAATTTTTGATTGACTCTGGGCTTCTTAAATCAATGGTTGGTTCATATGTGTAATGGGTCAATTGTAAGTGCATTGTTCTTCCTTGCTAGGAAAAGATTTGTCCTCAAATCTTCTTTATCTTCACTAATATCAATCTCTTTAGGTAAAAACTCAATTGATAATTCTTTCTATTTTAGATCTTCATCATCAGATTTTCCATCAGATTTATCATAGACTGGATTATCATCATTGTAACATCCCGTCTAAATTAGGAATCTATTTAAATTGCAATTAGGAATATAGGAGAGTACTTGCTTTCGAAATATATAAATGTTTGCTTTAGGATGGAATTAAATTATATAACTATTTTCCCTAGAGCGGAAGTAAATTAATTTAGGGAATTATCTGAATTATGATTGTGAGTGAGTATATATTTTAGGCATTTGAAACCCTTGTTAAAAAAGTAAGATTGATTTAAATCGTAACATATAAATAAACTACCTTAACTAAATTAAATAGTTGAGCTAGGAATTAGTTGGCTAGTACTTGAAATAATAAGTGAACCATTAGGGCATTATATTTGGGACCCATTTTCCTATTAGGGCTACGGCCAAAGTGACAAAGAGAAGGGCTTGTTATCAGCCCAAAACCTTTTCCCCAACCTTAGCTAACCTCACCTATCCTAATAGAATTTTGGTCATTCCCTCGTTGGCCAAAATGCACCACTTGGCAAAGCCCCACCCTTATCCCTCCATCCACATGTGCGCTTAAGGTATAACAAAATTCTGATTTCTTGCCCTTGTAGACATAGCAAGTCAGCCATATTGTCTCCTCATGCGGCCAATGAAGAGAAAGCAATCCACCTGCATGTTTTTCGATTGGACTAGGATCCCCACATGGCAAACTCCCTCATCCTTATACTTTGTCATACGCATGGAAGAGGTAGAAAGAAATCTGATTTCTTACTATGGTATCGAAACTGAAATAGCTGTTTAACATGCACCCAATAAGAAACTAGTAGTCAGTTTGCATGTTATTTCATTGGGTAGAAATCTCTCACCCATATGCACCTTCTTGTGCGCTGAAAAAGGAAAAAGGCCTAGCTATTTTTTGGTTTTGTTAGTCTTTGTAATCAGCCCAAGAGCCCATCCATCCTTGTACCTCCTTCATGCGCTAAGTGTAGGAGAGAAAAGAAAATTCTGATCACATGTTCTAATATTCACATTCCACTTCAGCCTTTGCCACCCATGCAGCCAATGGGACCAAAAAGAAATCTTAATTGGGTCATTTTTGATTCAGCACCCACGACCCTTATTCCCCCATCACTTGTACGCACATTAGGAGGATGAGAGCCATATGAATTCTGACCATTCTCTTCAAAATAAAACCCAACACCATTCTTCTCCCCTCACACTCTCAAGACCGTAAGTACCTAACAAAGAACACAAACAAGATTTGTATCCCTTTCTCTTTGCCTCCTCAAACCGTGAACATCATAGAGAAACAACGAAAGTTTCTAAACACCTTCTCTTTCCCCTTAGATCGTGAGCTGTGTGGAGTTATACACCAAGAGAAATTACTTATTCCATCCTCACCTTGTTTAAAACCGTGAGCCCATTAGAGTATTAGACCTCAAGAAAACTACATACTATCTCCTCCTCCTAGCAAGAAACTGTGAGCTCCATGAGCAAGGGACGAAAATGACTCAACATCTTCTTCTTCTTTGTTCTTTGTTTAGCCGAAAGTCCATTATAAGGAGGTGAGCCACTTTCTCTTCTCCTTATCCCTCTCTTCACATAAACCAGTTCTTGTTGGATTTTCTGTTTGCATGCGCGCGATTCTGCCTTGGTTAAGTCACTACCCCATTACACGTTGCTAGGTTTGAGCTCTGAACATTGGAGGGTGGAAGCTTGCTGTTTGTTCGAGTTGAGATCTTGGGTGTGTAGTCAAGAAAATGTAAGTAATCTCTAAACCCTTGTGCACCTTGCTGTTCGACTTTAGGGCTTCATGAAAGTTAGATTTTTTTGTTATTTAGTTCCTCCCTGATTCTGCCCTTGTAAACCGATTTGAGCTTTGTGCTTTTTAGCACAAAGAATGGTTCTTTTGGAGCTTGGACTAAGTCTCCATGGTGAGCTTGCTGAATAATAAATTAAAATGAGATATAGAGTAATGATTATGCTACTGTATTAAGCTTACTTGAATTTAATATAAGTTGACAGCATGCCTTAGGTTCCTTGTAGCGCACCATGAGTAGCTTGGTTGTAAATTTGAATAAAAATCCTTAATGTCTTTTTATGATGAAAACTGATTCTGTTTGGGTTGAGAAACTTTGGATTGCTCACTGTTAACAAGTTAACAATAGTTATTAGAAGTCAGAAAATTACTTTGTTTGAGTAGCTTGGCAAAATCGAATTGGTACACCTTAAGAAACCTTGGACTTTTCTCTATTCATAAGTGAATAAAATTATGTGAAGTCAGAATTTGATTAATGAAAGAACCATGCAAACCGATTGTGAACCAAGGATCTAGGGGAATAAATACAATATGTAACGTATAGGAAAATCGTGGGTTGAAATTCTGACTTCTAATATTCTGTTTAGGTGTGCAAAACCCTTAAGAACGTGGACTATTTTGTTGCTGTTTAATTGAATATTTGGACGCCAAGGTAAGTGTTTGGTGGTATTACCTAATGTGACTACTAGCTAGCGTATAGAATTGTGAATTGTTGCTCACATGTGTCTTGGATTAATGT
Source organism: Gastrolobium bilobum (assembly GCF_033153095.1). NCBI lineage: Eukaryota > Viridiplantae > Streptophyta > Magnoliopsida > Fabales > Fabaceae > Gastrolobium > Gastrolobium bilobum. Next base: position 57,607 of record NW_026895826.1, on the reverse strand, counting down.
GTTGTTATATGCTATATGTATGCTGCCTATGAATGTGACAAGATGAGAAATTCTGTTATGAGAAGTAATTGTTATGTGGCAGTTTGGTACTGAAAGTACATGAAATATATGATATTATGATGATGATCTAGTCATGCATATACACCTCATAATTCATTTGTTTCTTGTTTGTGTGTGAAGCATATCATGGCATACATGCACGAATTTCATGCTTCTCATGGACTAGAATATTTATATAAATATGCATACGTTTGAGTACGCATCATATAGGCATCCCTTCGGTACCAGGGTATAGGACACTTGGCTTTCGTCCGCATAGGCCACAGTTGGAATTCACCTTTGAGGAGCCATCATGGAATATCCACTGTGTATGTTAGTACGTGCACGACGGTGCTATGAACGTACAAGGAAATGGCGTTATATACGCACTAACAAGGAAATGGCGTTATATACGCACTATTATGACTATTATGAATATACATGACCATGGCGTTATATGCGCAATAAGATGATGATTAACAGCTGTACGGAATTTTAAATGTTGATGCGACTGTTTAGAAATTATGTGCCTAGTTTAATACTGTTGCATTATTGGTTTTTCTATCACACTACTGGGATTTTTCTCATCCCTCTTCGGGCTCAATTTTTATAAAATTGCAGGAGGACGAACAAGCATATGATGATATTGTTATTTGGATATTTGTTGTTTATCGCTGTTGTTTTGGGATTTTTCCTGTTGTTTGCTTGGTCTTGTAGATGTTGGCTGATTATGATAATTTGATGTAATATTTTGGGAAGATTGGACTACTGTTGAAATATGTTTTAAATTGTTACTTTTTGGCGAGCACTTTGTGAGTCATATTTAGTGGGGCTACAGACCTCCGATTCGCCTATAATTTATATGCACGCGAAGCCCCACGTGTCTAGTTTCAGATTATATAAACTTTACAATGAAATTCTGAAAGCTCGATTTATCATATTTTTGTGAGACAGACAGGCTTTTCAGGAAAATTATTATTTCAGCAAACAATGCATTGTATAAAATTCCACCCTGATTTTTGTAAGCAACCAGATTTCAACTTAAGAGTATAATTAACTACTTGAAAATACGTCTTCAGTATTTAAATCAATTCCGCTACGACTCTAATCCACTTAGCAGACAACTTCCTTGGACGCGTACAAGGGAGGGTGTCACAATCATCAGATGGATAATCCTCATAAATGGGGTAATCATCATAAATCGGATAATCATCACAAACTATGTTATGATCAAAGACATTAAAGTTTGAAATGTTGAGTTGCATCTCGATATCTTGAAAGGCGAACTAATCTCTAGGTCGTACTCCCCAATTTCGTCCATAGTTTTGAATCCCCAAAGGATTGACGTTCTCCTCTTCGTCATCAGATATGTCCTCTAATTCCATTCCCTCGTCGAATTGAATGCTCAACTTTGTTCGCGCAAGTCGCTACTCCAAATCTTAGTTTTCTATGCTCTATGCCTCCACAAGTTATCGTTTCAAAATTTGGATTTTCTCGTTGTGCGATCGTACGAGTTGCCTCTCCAAATCTTGAATTTTCTTGCTTTGCGCTCGCACAAGTACCAACTCCAAAACTTGAATTTTCTTGTCCAACTATTGCTCGAGTTATCGCTTCAAATTCTGGATCTTCCTTCCGAGCTCTTCATTTTCTAGGTCATGTTTTATCTGACAGGATTATCTATCTTTTTAAGAACGATTCCACGTCCCTTGCCTTCACGACTCCGCCATCGATGACCTCTATGATTCTGTTCAGCCATTAGTTAAAAGCAACCTAGTGCTCTGATGCCAAATGATGCCAAAAATGGATGGGAAAGATGGCCAAATAGAATGTTAGGATTTTCATAAAAGAGTAACCCTCTGATTCACAATTTCTATTAACAAAATAACAAAATTCAACTCCTATAAGAACGGTCGTAAGCACCCTCTTATAGACTAATTACAAATTGATCAAAAAATTAAAATCCTAAAATTAAGGAAAATTCTGAAAATAAATATTAAGGTAATTAACTTATAAAAATAAATAAATAATTACAATTAAATATTTCAAAACACCTCCCAAATATGTTGCTTTCATTTTCTTGCCAAGCAAATCACAATCACGTCTGCTGCTTTATTTGGACTTGGATTTAATCATAATTTGTTATACTTCAAATTATTGCTTCTGTTGAGTCCCACACATTGTCTAGTTTTGATGATAACAAACAAGTGAAGCCAAAGTATTTAACAATTTGCTTAGTTTTTGAAAGTTTGTTGCAGGACTTAAATTGTGATGAAGAGAATGCAACATAAGTGTCATGAAATCATGAAGAATGAAGATACAAGATAGATTTCATGTAATAGTTGGATGAGGTGAATCCTGATCATGCCTTGGGTTAGAATATTTAAAGTTTTGAAAATTTAGGAAAGAAGATTTAAAATTATTATTTTTAATCCTAATGGATTTTTAAGATTTGAAAAAGAAAAAGTTAATTTGAGATTAATTTTCTTTTTAAAAGATTTGATTTGATTTGATCTATTTTTGAAAAGTTAATTTGAAGATTTTGATTTTACTTTCAAAAATATATTTTTGAAAGTTTTCTTAAAAATCATAATAACCTTTAGATTTTTTCTTAGGATTTGATTTTGAGAAAAATTCTGTAAATACCACACTTGGAGCTTCTCCATGGTGGTAGTGAGCTTTCAAGAGAAAAATATTTTTGATCATTTAAAAGAAAGAGCACATTGAGCATATCATGAGTATTTCTTCTTAAGGCTTATCCAAACTAATTTAGGAATCAATGCATGAGCAGATTCATTGAGTTCACCACTTAGGTTATATTTGTACCTGTTTGCTTATTATTTAGAAGTGTGTAAGGTAACAGATTTTAATTGAATTTTCTTCTTGACCTTGGAAAAGGTCGCAACTTAGAAATAAGTCGGTCTTTATTCATTGCGAATAGAGTAGAGTTGTTTGGCTTCGGAGAGTCTTTGATTAGACTTCATTCTTCTTGACCTCGAAAAAGGTTGTAGCTTAGAAATAAGTCGGTCTTTATTTGTTGTGAATAAAGATGGGAGTCGTTTGGCTTTATAGAGTCTTTGATCAGACTCTGTGAGAATCTTAGAGGTAGAGTTCGAGACCTTGTGTATGCAGAAAATCCTCGCTGGGAGACTCACCTGCCAATGCTAGGTAACCTACCTGGGTCGGACTGGACATAGTCGGGGCGAAGCCCCGGAAACCAGTGGAGCAATCCAAAAAAAAAAAAGGTTTCGGGTTAATTCTTGTATAAGGGTAGAATAGGGTCTATTCTTGTACTTTGAATTGATCGATAGTTGATTCATCACTCAATTGGATAGAGGTATCCAAATTGTGGTCGTGGGTTTTTTTTCCTCCAGTTGGAGTTTTTTCCACATTAATTAATTGTGTCACTTCTTCCACTTACTCTTTATTTTATGGCAGTTGACTGTGTTTTTAAATTGCAAAATTTTCAAAAACTCAATTCACTCCCCCTATTGAGTTCATCCGGGATCAACATTTGGAACCAGAGCCGTGTTCTCTTATCTGTGCAAGTAACTCCTAAAGAGTAGATCCCAAGATGAACCTAATGGAAAGTATCAATGAAGGATTCTCCACACAAAGACCTCCTCTATTTGAAGGAAAGTTCTACAATTACTAGAGGAATAGGATGGAAACTTTCATAAGTTTTCCTAAAATTGTCAGAAATTATGTGAAAGTGATTTTTCAGTTCTAAATTTTGTTTTGAACTAGTTAACTTTAAATACTCATAACTTGAGTTATACAATGCAAAAAACCAGTCGAATTGGAAAGTTAACTCAATAAGTTTAAGATTTTTTTTATAATTTTAGGATATGTATATTATTTCGGTTTATCCGTTATCATGATTGTTTGGCTGATAGCTATTTTTCTAGACAATGTACTTTAATTTCTCATAACTTGAGTTGTAGAGCTTTATTTTCTATGATCTATACCTTGTTAAAATGCTTGAGATGTGTAGTATAACATATAAAAAATTCAGAATTTTTGGTGTTATCTTACACTTCCAATTTTAAATGGACGATTATTGGTTTTCAAAAACATTTGAGACTAGAATTAAGATTAATAAATCAAAATTGGGCATTAAATTTTTTATTCCTTCCAATATTTTCTTGCTTGAATGATATCTTTTAGTGCACGACTTGATCTTGTGGTAAATTGAGTGTTAGAGTGCGATACAACATTTGTGTGAGATAAGTGAGCAAAGACAATCTAGAACTAGATGTTTATCATCATCAAAAGAGGGAATTTGTTGGGTCCTGCACCTTGTATAGTCTTGGTAAAAACAAATAAGTAAAGTCAGGTTATCTAGCAGGTTGTTTGATTTTTGAAGGTTTATTGCAGGATTTAATATAGGATGAATTATGAAAAAGTGTTAATGCAACAAAATTATCATGAAATCACGAAGATTGAAGTTGCAAGATAAAATCTTAGATTTCATGTAGTGGTTGGATAATGAGAATCCTTATCATTCCTTGTGTAAGAACCTGCATCGTTAATTAAGGAAGTTAATTAATTAATTATGAGAAATTAGAAAATAATTCCATAATTGACCCTAATAATTATTATGAGGCTTAGATAATTATAGTAAGTGATTAAAAATGCTGAAAGTCGTTTTTCGGACGCAAAGTGCAGATACCGGTTCTGCTACTCGGTATAAATGCGTACCGATGAAGTATCCCAGAAAATTATAAAATATATGTATATCTCACTAGAATAATATATAGGACTTGTAAAACAAGTTTCAAGTTAAAATAATGAGAACTGGTGCCAGAACTGATACTGGCTATGGAAAAGCGCGTACCCGAAAGGTGCTGCGAAAGATATAATAAAAATATGATAAATCTTATAAAATTGAGTAGGTTCAGAATCCTAAGTTTGGGATTAAAATGTTAAGCGTAACATTTAGCTCTAATACAGTGCGATTAAGACTTTAGTGACTATATATAGCCTTGGCACATGATCCTAGGTTTATTTTTGAGCCTCCAACATTGGAATTTCTGAGTGGGTGAGACCAGCCACCTTGCTACTCCCTTTCTTCTTCATTTTCTCACCAAATACACCACCTTTGATCATGGTTTCTAGTCTTGATCAACATATCTTGGTGTGAGCTATCTTATGTTAGTGAGAGGACCTTGTTTCTGAGTTCTTGCTACTGCCTTGGTGGGTTCTAGTTGCTGTCTTGGTAGTGGTGTTGTGAGAGCCTTTGGTGATGACTCTTTGAACTTCAAGGAACCATCCTTGGGTGCAAAGACCCAACCTTGGGGTGCCATTTTCGTGTGCTTGGTGAAGTTTGACTTTGGGAGCTTTGAGTGAGCTACAAGAGCAGCCTTTGCTTCTGTTTTGAGCCTTGGGTAAGTTGTTCAACCTTTGATCATGAGTTTTAATAGTTAAAAGAGGTGTCTTGTCATGTTTAATGAGTGAAACAAGTAACCAACTGTTATATGAACTTAAAAGAGGTTAAAAATGCATGTTTGGACGTTGGAATGGGTTAAAAACCCAACCTTTGGAAGGATATCTCGTGAAATGCAGAACTGCATTCTGTCTCGAAATATCCGGATATTGATATCCGGATATGGGGATCTGAATATCCAGATATTGATATTCGGATATTGGCAGAGAGATATCCGGATATTGATATCCGGATATGCCCCCGACAAATATCTGGATATTCTGGGTTTTCGAAGAACAGTAGTTGCACTGTTCATACAGAAGGCTATTGGGGGTTTGTGGACCCTAGATTGATGAAGTTGAACTTCTGTAATAATTAAACTAAGTCAGAATCAAGTGATTAAGGGCTTGAGGCTTTGTGAGGAGCCTAAAGACGTAAAACGTAAAAGAGAAGCGTTGTCTTTATGTTTATGCTTATGAGTTATGTTTATTGATATGATTGTTGGTCCAAATCAGATTGTGATTCTTCTGTGTTTGGACTTTGAGCATTGGTTGGAATCTTGGCTTGGATTGTTAGCTTGCAAGGTAAGCTTTCGTGTCCTCGGTTTAGCCATTGTTGGTTCCACCATGTCTCATGGGGGTATGGTTATATGCATGATGTTGTTTTCATGATATATTGATTTGTGAAATGCTGTTGAGCTGTTATATGCGAGTGCCTTTATGATATGCATGTGGTGTTCCACCTATACGGTAAGCCTGAGTATGTGGTACATACAAGAGGGTGAGGCTGTGGGTGAGGTGCAAGCGGTGTTCCTTGTACTTATTGTGGGGTTGTAGGCGTACGTCCTGCATTTCTCTGGCCAGTAGAATAGTGATAACACACATGGCATGAATATCTGTTGCACTGCATAGTTTTGGAACTTATATTGTTAAATGCTCTTGAACTTATATTGCTCGTGTAAGTGAGCTTGGGGTGGAAGATCTTTGAGGACCCCTTGTCTTACTGAGATTTCTTTTTAGAGATCTCACCCCACGTTTGGGGCACATATTTCAAGTTCAGGTAATGCGGGGGTTGAGACCTCTGGCGGCAGGAGGCCGGAGCTTAGCTGATTATATGTGTTGTATGCTGACATGACTGGTTATTGGATGCTGTTTATGTTTTCTGTCTTTATATTGATATTTGAGTTGAGACTCTTTGTGGGCTATGTTGCCTTATTTGGTGAGTATGGGGATTGTCCATGTCACTTTGACTTGACATTATGCTTAGTTGTTTCTAGTTGTAATTAATAATGTATCAGGATATTGTCCGGACTACGTGTTGTAGATCCGTGACTTAGATACTCATATCTATGTTATGAGGTATTTCAGTTAGTTTTCTTTTGTAATTTACATACACGCAATGTTTTATGAAATGAATAAAGTAATTTAACTCGGTTAATGATAATGACGTCATAATTGAAAAGAAAAAGATATTCTGCTTTTTTAAAGTAAGCGTGGCTTAATACGATGATATGATAACAAACCGAATATATACGGGGTGTTACACCTTGGGTTATATTATCTTAAAGTTTTGGAATCGGATGAAGGAAAATGGAAAAATTTTATTTTTATTCTAATTTGTTTTAAGATTCAGTTTCTGATTTGGAAAATAAAAATTTTATTTAAAAGTTTAAATAATTTTTTGAATGATTTGATTCAATTTACTTTAATTTTGGAAAGTCATTTTTTGGAAAATTAGTTTGAAAATTTTGATTCTACATTTAAAAATAAATTTTTGGAAAGTTTTTTTAAAAATTAGGATAATCTTGAAAAACATATTTAGTACAAAATTTAGACTTTTCCTAGTAATTAATTTTGAGAAAAAATTATAAAAATTATGTTGTGAGTCTTTCTTTAGTGTGAGCAAACAAGAGAAATAGTGCATTGTACGTATTGGAGTATTTCATCAAACGACGTGTTCAAAATAATTTAGCAACCAAGACATGAATAGATTCATTGAGTCCACCTCTTAAGTTTGATTTGTATCTATTTGCTTATTAATTAAAAGCGTGTAAGGTAACTCTTAATTTGTTCATTTGTAATTTTATTTTAGTTATTGCTGGAGTTGGCAATAGAGGAGAAATTATCTAATGATAATTGGTGTCTTGTACTTTTGGCTTAGAGTTAATTAACTGAAAGTATATTTGTTTAAAAAAAAACTGAAAGTATATTTTACAATTGTTAGAAGTTTGACAATTCGGGTGCAATTAACTTAGGTAAATAAAGGTGCCTCAATGTAGAGGTAGATTTGGGTGAATTCTCGTATAAGGGTAGAGTTTGACTCATTTCAATGGATTTGTTTCCCAATTCGGTAAAGGTATCCACATTGAGTTGTGAGTTTTTTTTCTCCTTTTGGAGTTTTTGGCATGTAATTACTTTGTTATCTCTTTGTTTATTTTTAGTGGACAAAATTATTATTGAAAAATTAATTTTTTTAAATTAAAAAAATTATATTTCTCAATTCACTCCCTCTTGTGTTCTTCCTGGACCAACACATATAAACATGTAAAGTACATATTGACTGTCATTATAGTTATTCGAAGTGACATTTGACTCAATAATATGAATAGATTATGGAATATTTTTTAGTACACGCCTCTAAAACCAATATCAGGAGAGGTTTTGTTATTGAAGTTGTATACCACTCTTTTTAGATATGTTAAATGTAATTATGAAATCCACAAACAACATCACCCCCTCCTCAAAAATAATAACAATAATGTGTGCGCGTACACATAAAATAAAAGTTATATTTTTGAAATATAATAATGCTCATCTTTTACTATTTTGTTGTTTTTTTTAATTTTAAAGGACTCAATTCATGTAGAATTTGGAAAAAAGACTATATGTGATAATGTTGCATCTCTACTTCGAGCATTGTTCCTCTCGTTTTTAACCATCATTTGATATTTTGAAGATGGCTGCCTAATTTAAAACCAACATATATGATCTCATCTCCCTCCCTATGCCACCTTTGATTAACCCAAGTGCAACTTATTTAATGGTGGATATCCCACTAAACGTCTTATTCAATGGTGGATATTAGACCTTTTTTTACTATTATATTAAAGACATTAGTTACCTCATCTATAATTGTTTATGTTTAATTTTAACATAAATGTATCATGATAAATCTTAAATATTTATTAATAAATTAGTGATCAACAATTTAATGTGAGGAGTAATAATGTTTGTATGAAGTTTTCAATACTCAAAAAACTTAAAATTCAGCGATTTTATTAAGAATTTTTTTTTTTTTTTTTTTTGATAACATATTAAGAATTTTTTTATATGTCGATAACGCGTCTCCCGTGTCTCCCTCTACTTGGCGCTATTGATGAGATAAGGACAAATCTGAACTGTCAAATGAAGTCTTTTAGGTTTCCCCCGTATAAAAACGGGGAGGATTATATTTATAAACTTTTGTTTACAAACTACACTATGTACTCCCGGAAGTACACTAGGTTACACTACGTATTTTCGGGAATACATGATGTAATTTGCAAAAATTTATAAGAAAAGTTTGTAAACAGATCCCTCCCTAATAAAAATAGATTCATTCTTATCCGCAACACACCACACCACACTAGCATCATAGTTTTCTTGTAGAGAGAAACGCCACATACGCTCTTCTTCTATTATGGAAGGTGTATTAGTATTAATATCATGGATTTACGTTAGATACATATTTCTATGCAACACCCACCTATAGTACCATCACCTTAAATCACACAAAAGACTCCATCTTTCACTTTTTTCCTCCTCTAATTAACCACCTCGACCAGCTAGTAAAAAGGAAAACAATTGAAAAGAAAAGAAGTTAAGACTCAATTTTATTGTGGTTCTTGGGTAGTGCTCTCGAGATCTAGCCTGGGTTTATTGAATTTGGTATCGATTGATAATTACCTATAAGACTATGACCTCTATTTCACTACATGCTACTAATGTTGCCGAGCCAGGGTGCATGTTTTGATCATCCCCAATGGCAGGCCAACATGCTTAGTGATAACAAGATCTTCACTGATAGGGTCTACTAATGCTTCCAAAATAAGAATGCATTATATATATAGGGAAATGATCTGTTTACAAATTTATTTTACAAATTACACTAAGTATGACCGGTCATACACTCTTGATTAAAGTATGACCGGTCATACACTCTTGATTAAAGTATGACCGGTCAGACATAGTGTAGTTTGTAAGAGTTTGTAAACAAAAAGTTTATAAATATAATCTTCTCCGTATATATATATATATATATATATATATATATATATATATATATATATATATATATATATATATTAGTAAATGCTGTACATTTCTAGAATCTTCTAGGATTGACTAAGATTAAAATATATGTAAATTATTCTAAAATGACTTAATAGTTAAGGAAAAATGTATCATGTTGAATGATCTTGAAATAGAGCTTTCTAGATCAAAAAATATAGACCACAAGTTAAGGAGATGAAGGCTCCTATAAATTTTCTAAAGCCATGAAGTTCAAAGAAGCGAAAATAAAAATACTAGTTCTCTTCTAAAGTAAGATCCCACCTTTCCAATATTCTCATTACTATCTAACTCATATTCATACACTGCTCTCAGGGTTAGGGTCCCGTCTTCCATTCTTCACCAACATTCTATGATTGCTCTCAGGGTTAGGGTCCTTCTGATATCTTCTGTAGTGTCTATTCACCCACGTTGTTTCTCCCCCCGGCATGGGTATATTCGACAATCAGTTGGTGGATGATAGGCAATTGATTAATAGGCAAAGTAGTAGAAATCTTGTTTCATTTACTCAAGATAGTTTGACTGTTGCATATTTGCTGATGGGGTCTTTTTAAATGTTTACCAAATGCAGCTGCTTCAAATGTTTTGCAATAAAAAAATTAACACCTCCCGGAATTGTAAAAGTTGTTCCAAGTAATAAGAAAGAGCTTTCACAATTACGGGAGTTGTTAATTTTTTTATTGCAAAACATTTGAAGCAGCTGCATTTGGTAAACATTTAAAAAGACCCCATCAGCAAATATGCAACAGTCAAACTATCTTGAGTAAATGAAACAAGATTTCTACTACTTTGCCTATTAATCAATTGCCTATCATCCACCAACTGATTGTCAAATATACCCATGCCGGGGGCAGAAACAACGTGGGTTAATAGACACTACAGAAGATATCGGAAGAACCCCTGAGAGCAATCATAGAATGTTTGTGAAATAGAAGGAGGCCTATTTATCAACACTTTATTCCCATTACCATGAGACCTATGAAATATGTCTCCTATTCATGGATCTTCCTTTTCTATAGTACAACTGAATGGCCCTTTCTGTAGACACTTATTTGTCCCATCTCTAGACAGTGCTGCTCACATCAATAACATAATTTTTCCTTATTATGCTTGTTCACATTATAGCAAATTTATGGAAAAATTAAGGAAGAACAAGGGCACCAGAAATATTGTGGTTCAGTCTCATTTGGACCTACATCCACAGTAATGTTTTCTCCCCCTTTCAATCATATTTTTCAGGGGGGTTTCATTCCCTTTAAATAGAATTTAATACATTGAATGGGCAATTAAATCTCTCCTACAATTATGGGAATATACAGATTTGATTCCTCCTATTTGGGCTAAATTAAAGGCTTGATTGGGGAAATTTTTTCCATTGATTATGTTGTTATCTCCAACACTCTCCCTCCAAGTTGGAGCGAAGATATCAATCAAAGTCAACTTGGCAATAATACTCTGAAAATCTGTCTGGATAAGGCTTTAGTGAAGATATCAGCAAGTTGATCTTCACTTCGAACATAAGAAGTCCTGATTATTTTTCTTTGTAGATTTTCACGAACAAAGTGGCAGTCTACTTCTATGTGTTTGGTCCTTTCGTGAAAAATCGGATTTGATGCAATGTGAATGGCTGCTTGATTATCACAATACAATTTGATAGGTGCAATTGGCCTTTTGTTTGTCAAATCATAAAGGAGATTGCGAAGCCAAATGAGCTCACTAGTTGCGGAGGCCATAGATCGATATTGAGCTTCTGCACTAGACCGTGCCACGACACTTTGTTTTTTACTTTTCCATGTAACAAGATTGCCTCCAACAAAGGTGCAAAATCCAGATGTAGATCTTCTATCAAGGGGGTTTCCTGCCCAGTCTGCATCAGCATAACCAACAATCTCTGTATTTCCATTATTCTTCATCCAGATTCCTTTTCTTGGACAAAATTTCAAGTACCTGAGAACACGATCCACCAAATTCATATGACCGCAGGTAGGAGCATGAAAGAACTGACTGATATAACTCACTGTGTAGGATATGTCTGGCCTTGTTATTGTAAGATAAATTAGTTTGCCTATCAGTCTTTGGAATTGTCTAGGATCAGGTAGAGGAGTAGAATCACCTTCAAATTTACTATTGAAATCCATGGGTGTGTCAGCAGGTTTGGCTGCTAATTTTCCAGTTTCCTTCAGTAAATCCAACACATATTTCCTTTGTGAAATGAATAGCCCTTTGCTTGAATTTGCCACTTCGATTCCAAGAAAGTACCTTAAGTGCCCCAAATCCTTGATGTCGAATTTCTTGATGAGGTATCCCTTCAATTTCTCCATCTCAACAAGATTATTTCCTGAAATGACTATGTCATCTACATAAATCAACACAACAACAATACTTTCAGAGTAATGTTTCACAAACAAGGAGTAATCCGATTCACTTTTCTTGAAGCCAAAGGAAGTCAAGGCCATGCTCAATTTTCCATACCAAGCTCGCGGTGATTGTTTTGACCCGTAAATTGCCTTCTTCAGTTTGTAAGCTTTTTCTAGTTGATTTTCAAGGGAATGCCCAGGAGGAATATCCATGTATACTTCTTCTTCCAGATCTCCATGTAAAAATGTGTTCTTCACATCCATTTGGAACAACGGCCAACCAAGATTCACTGCTACAGACATTAAGTGTAGTCCTCTCCATATGTTTGAGTGTACCCCTTTGCAACCAGGTGTTCTTTGTGACGCTCGATGGTACCATCACTATGATATTTTATTTTATGGATCCATTTGCATCCAACTGTACGCTTTCCTTCTAGTAAGGTCACAATTTCCCATGTATGATTCTTATCAAGAGCCATTTGTTCATCAGTCATGGCTGCACGTCACTCTGGTAATTTATATGCTTCTGCATAATTTACAGGTTCGCAGTGCTTATCTATGGTGGCAAGAAATGATCTGTAACCAATAGATAAATTGTTGTAGCAAATATAACTTTGATTAGGGTGAGCAACAACCGTGGAAACAAAGTCCTGTAATTTAGATGGAGGTCTGCTTGTTCTACTTGACCTTCGTAGTTGTTGTCCATCCACATTTGTGGGTTGATTTTCGGGTAATGTCGTAATCTCAACAGGTCCTAATTGATCTTCAGGAATTTGGGTAGTCTTCTCATGCTGAGTCTCTAGAGGAATTTGGGCAACCTGCTCAGGTTGATCAACATGTTGGATTTGTGTGTGTTCTGGTAAGTAGTTCTCCTTCATTGTTGGCCTTGGAGAACAAAAATCAAATAGTCCTTTGTTATGGATCTCCCCCTGATTTTTACTCCTATGAAAAAACATGAAATTCTCGTCAAAGTAAACATCCCTTGAAATATATAATTTATGTGTCGTGGGATCATAACACTTGTATCCCTTTTTAATTGAAGAATAGCCCAAAAAAATGCATTTCCTTGACCGAGGTTCCAATTTGTTACCTGTTTGGATATGCATATAACAAGTGCAACCAAAAACTCGTAAATGGGATATATTTATTTGTCTATTGAGCATAATTTCCATAGGGGACTTAAATTGTAAAATTCTACTAGGAGTACGATTGATGAGATAACAACTGGTGAGGACAGCAAAAGACCAATAGGCAGAGGACAAATTAGCATAAAATAGAAGAGATCTCTTATGACCTCTAGAAGGTTCCTATTTTTCCTTTCAGCAATGCCATTTTGTTGAGGAGTTCCTACACAAGAAAGTTGGTGAACAATGCCATTTGCTTTAAGAAAATGTTGAAAAAATCCATTAACATATTCACTGCCGTTATCAGTGCGCAGCATTTTAATGCCAAAACCATATTGGGTTTTAATCATATGATAAAACTGTTGGAAAATAATTCCCACATCAGCTTTTGATTTTAACAAATATAACCACATGCATCGAGATTTATCATCAATGAAGGTAACGAACCATCGAAAACCATCTATTGATTCAACCAGGGCAGGCCCCCACACATCAGAATGAACCAAATCAAACAATTGAAGAGAAACTTGAGAACTATCATTAAAAGGTAATCTATGTGATTTGGAGAACCAACAAGTTTCACAACTACTTGAATCAATGGAAAATTTAGAATCAAGACAATTTAAAATTTTATCAGATGGATGTCCTATACGCAAATGCCACAATGTTTAATGCCATTTGCTTTGATACCATGTAAAAACCTTGGGATGCACCACCCCAAAAGCTAACTCAAAGGGTGGGAGTGCCCAAGGCCTTATAAAGGCCACCTTAGTTTCCCACACAATCAATGTGGGACTATATATCTCAACACGCTCCCTCACGCAAGAGCCCTTTGGGCTAGAAGCATGGAATTGCACAGGGGGCTGTGAGGATCGAACTTGTGACCTTATAGTCACTCAAACTCTGATACCATATAGCAAATTTATGGAAAAATTAAGGAAGAACAAGGACACCAGAAATATTGTGGTTCAGTCTCATTTGGACCTACATCCACAGTAATGTTTTCTCCCCCTTTCAATCATATTTTTCAGGGGGGTTTCATTCCCTTTAAATAGAGTTTAATACATTGAATGGGAAATTAAATCTTGCATACAATTATGGGAATATACAGATTTGATTCCTCCTATTTGGGCTAAATTAGAGGCTTGATTGGGGAAATTTTTCCCATTGATTATGCTGTTATCTCCAACACACATACTCATAAACTTACAAACTTTCTGCAATTTGACATGGTATACAAATTTTATCATTATAGTCAAACATTTTATCCATAGCACCTCCACGTGTTAAATAGTCACTTGTATGTTCCTTTAGGTTATGATGATGGAAAATAAAAACAAATAAAAAACAAGAAGAGAGAGAAAAGGAGAAGGGGTTGCCATAGCAGAATAGGAATAAAATAAAAAAATGTAGAATGATTATAATAATTAAGCCTTATTGGAATTTAGATTGGTGGCATGTTAATAATGCCAAACCTGCTTAGTATTTGAAGAATAATTTTTTGTTGTTGTCTTGCCTATGATAGACCAGCACTGATGTTTTTCCTAAATGAATCCAAAACTTAGCTATTTTGAATTGGTACATACAAATTTTTTGTTGCCATATTAATCTTTACTTGATCATCTATGGCTCAAATCGTTGATATAAATTTTGCAATTCTTTTGATTGTCTTGCTTGTGAATATCCAAATCTAGTATAAGGAAATGCACTATATAATGATCAATTTACACATAAAATACAGTATTGTATCAACTATAAATTGTCTTTTCATATAGGCTATTAGTTCTAACTTCTCTTTTTTATCTTCTTCATTCTCTTCCCTTTAAATTTTCTTTCAACATTTCGTGTTATTCATACTTGTTCATCTTATTATTCACTTGTTTATGTTATCATTCTCTAGAAAGCTTCTTCCCCTTCATTCTCTTTTACACTTTGCATTCATCTTTCAAGAATTTCTTTGCGACTACAAGTCTTTGGTTTTGAGGTTTTTTGGTAATCCTGTCTACAGGTGTTCTTCAAGTTCTTCAACAATTTTTATCTCTTGAGGTATATTCATCAACCTATTTTTCTTCTTCATTTTTTTGGCTTTCTTCTAGGTTCAATCATTGTCTGTTCTTTGTTAATGTTGGTTTTGTCTGTTGTTTGCCATTGTTGGCTATTGTCTATTGTCTCCAGACATGGTGAAGATTGAGGAGTTAGATTTTGATTTGGATAAAGTTAGTGTTCGGCCTAAAATCCAAAAACTCTTTGTTTTCCAAGCTCTTGTGGAACAAGCTACGGAGAGGACCTCCTCCATCGTATAGTGTTACGACCCACATGAGGGTTAGGCCCAAGAGGGTTAGTAAGCGGCCCACTCATTTGGATCAGTACCATTGTTAGGTAACTGAGCCCAACTCAATGTATCTGAACAGCAGAAGTCTATAGAAGCTGATGCATAACACCACAGTGAATAGTTGCTAGAATTCTGTTAGCAAATTGTTATGATGTATTAAACCCAAATTGTGAAAGGAAAATGGCATGAAAAGTTTGACAATCTCTTCTTCCCTCTGATTCTTTCCCTCTATTTCTCTCTCTCTTCAAAGTCCCTTTCAATTTACAAGAAAATTCATAACAATTTGGTGCTTTCATTGCACTCTTTCTCCTCCACAAATCCATGGCAGAAAACACTAGATTAAAAGATATTTCCACTCGTATAGATAACCTGCACACTGAGGTTCACAAACGAATGGATGAATTTCAACATCGCCTGGAGATTTCGGAATCTATCCGTGAGCAACAGTTTATCAACCTTCAAGAGTCCCAATCTCTGGTACAAGACACCCTCAACCGTCTTCTAACCACACAACAGCAGCAATCAGGCAGCACTTCGTCTGCAAGCATTCTAGTAGCAGGTCCACCAATCACACCCATCATTCCGGATCAGACACACACTGATTTCGTCAGATCAATATTGAATGTCCCAAGTTTGCTTCGGGAGATCCATCTTCTTGGATAACTGCAACTGAGAGGTACTTTCGTTTCTACAATATTCAAGAAAATGAAAGATTTTTGTTAGCTTCTGTTGGGTAGTAATTTTTCGAAAGAAAGAGTTATCGTTCTCAGGGAACAGTTTGTTTAGTTTTCTTTTTTAATTCCTATTTCTAATTTCTTGAATTTAAGTAATCAATCTTTTAAAACTAAGAAAAGACTAAATGAAGCAAGGTATTTATCAGACTTGTATTAAACAAAATTAACAGAGGAATATCTAATCACAAATGTAACAATTATACGGTACTGGAATTCTTGAATCATGGATGAAGGAAAAATTTCGCATTTCTTCGTTTTATAACTGCTACGGCACTTTAAGATCCGAATTTGAACTACTATGGCTATTTTAGCTTAAACTTCCCAGTTCCAGTTTTAATCTTTAGAAGGATCTTTTCCCAAAGTCTTCTAAATCTTCAAAAATTATATCAAAGACCTCCTTGGGTTATCCCTAACCTCAAGGGTTCAATTAACAAGGGTCATAACCTGATTTCCCAATCACAATTATGCAAAATATATTCAAGATCCATTCCCATGGTGTTCTTGAACTTAAAATCAAAATCTTGCTAATCAAATGAAACTAAAGCAAACCATCACAGTATTCAGAAAAATAAAAGATCACCCAATCATCGTGAATCCCAGAAAAAGAAACTTAGAAATTCATATTAACAAATGAAAAGCTTAGAAAAGGAAAATGAAGAACCAAAGCTTGCATGTAGCTGAGTCTTGGATCCCTCCAAGAAAGAAGTTTCACGCTTGCTCTTGATGTGAGAATTTGAAGAACAAAGACTCGAACTTAACAAAAAGTAAAGAGCAGAAAAGAAATTCTGGAATTGAAAACTAAAAATTTACAGGAGAGTGCTTAGTCTATATCTCTGTATCTAAGACTCCTATTTAAAACTAAAAATAACCATTGATCCAAAGTTTCATTGCTGTTCATCTATGCCTGTCCTCATCCAACGGTCCAGCTCTCTTTTTTTCTTCACTTCCAATAAGTAACTCATATGGCTCTCTAACTGCAGTAAAAATAGTAAAAGAGGATAGTAAATCATCAAATTATCTCTTTCTCTCTCTTTTACCTTATTGGGCTGATTGGTACTCATTTGACCCATTACTTTGCACTTATAACTAGTCTTTAGCTCAAATGTTGTAAAAACAAAGCCATTAAAATAATCATAATTTATAGCTAACAAAATACCCCAAACTTAGAGTTTTGCTTGTCCTCAAGCAATCAAGAAAATATTAATTCAGTAAGCACATTGTTAGCTATTGTCTTTTTTAGCATTCAGATCATCATTCAAGCAATGTAATGGCTTTACAGTACAATCCTCCATTTATCACATTACATGTCATCCATTAACATCAATCAATTATATTGTCTTTTAATATCAATACCAAACAGCAGTCTAGTCCAAACTAAGTTTTAAATTAAACAAACAGCACACTATGTCACAATGCATATCAAACAGTCACTATACATATTCCATATCAGTTCAATGTCATACACTGAGTTCCTCACAAGGCATTTTCTACTCATCTCTCTTATTTTTCATTAAGGATAATCACTCATCATCAACTCTACATTGTTGTGCCTAACATACAATATTGCCTAGACACTTGATGTCTAATGTGGCATTTCCATCAAAGGGGCTTTTAGGCTTATAATGGGGCTGTGTTGGGATATTTGTTTTTCTAGACACTTGGCTAATTTAGGCTAACCTTAAGTGTCTAATTAATCAACATCTAGCCTTGCAAAATATTGTCTAAGTAAGTTAAAAGGAAGCTGCTTGCTCTCTTTTTTTTACCTTTTTTATTTTATTTTCAGCCTTAACTTTTCACATTCATTCTCACCTTCCTCTTTTTTTTATATACAGGGAATTTTCTATTTTTCTTTCTCCCTTTTTATATCCTTTTTTTTCTTCTAATCTCTTCTTGATCACCTTCTATATTTTTCTTCTTTTTATAACCACTCTCTTCAAGCTAGCTTACATTTTCCTTACTTATTTTCTTGCATTGCAGCCTAGTGAGAATTAATCAAAGACTAAGGCTTGCCTATAAGGATGAATTGGGGGAATTGGCTCTTGATATCATGGTTATGTAAACAGAAAAGAAAAGGTTCAAGCTCAAATAAGGGATCAAGGGATTAAAATTAATTAAAAAGGTAAAGCTTTTTGGCTCTAGGCTAAACAATTTGAAACAAGTGCCTTTATCATGAGGAAATAAACACACTAGTCGCCTAGGTGTAATGTAGGTTAAGGACCCCAATGTAGAGTGACCACTCAACAAGAAAGTATATGTGTTTGGGTCCAAATCCTCACTAAGGTTTTTATTTTTCAGTGATGTAACATGAACTAAGCTGAGTCATGTTAGGACTGCTCTCATGAAGTGTAACATAGATGATGCATAGCTAATTCACCAACTTAGAATGGAATAGACAGAGAGTTAACAAGATATGCAAGATCAACATAATTGAATTAATGATAATGGTTGTCATATGTATAGATAAACCAGAAAATTGTTATTCAAGTTCAAAAAAATTAAATTTTTTTTAGCATGCAAATCAATTAATTCAGCATACCCTGTATACCCCACCCCAAACTTAAAAGGCAGTTGCGTCCTCACAACAAATGGTAGTAATCATTTTTAACAACAGAGAACACAATATTGAAGAGAATAATATACATGTTGGGGAGGATAAACAACTATAGACAAATGTAGAAAAGATAAAACCTGGGAGACCATTAATATGGTGCTCCTAAGTGTGTGTGGCTGAGGTTTTTCACATGTCTACCTGCCTTTGGAGCCATAATTGCTGCTGAAATAGATAACTAGAGAATGAGTGAAATGAAGATTGAATGTGAATACGGAAAAAGAACCCAAAGAGTGTAGCAGGTAAGTGTCAAAGCGATAGAAAAAAGTGCAACAACAAAACACACTCAGTTGTGTTTCAGTTAGGCAATAGAGAACAGCAGTAATAAGGCACAAACTCAAGTAACAATTCAGACTATATACCCATCCAAAATTACACAACCAACCAATACCCAGCAAAATTATGACATGAACTCGCTACTTTCAACCACAAAATTCCTTGTTTTTTTTAGACACCTGCTTGTTTGACTCATCTCAACATAGACCACACAAAGAAACTAAAACTGCAGTTCACATATGTGACAGGGGGTTCGCTCACTCAGATTTTTTATTTTTATTTTTTTTTATGGGTGTTTGATTATTAGTGGTCTTGCAAAATAAAAAATAAATAATTCAGCACCTGGATATAGAACCACAATATACCCTGTTTTTTTTTATTTGTTTGCAACTAGGTTAATGAGCATCAAATGAATATTCATCAATCTCAAATCAAGAACTACACACTTTATAAAAATTGAAATATCTCAATGTTCATGAAACCAAACTTAAGAATCAACAAAGTCAGTGTGTGTGGTTGTGGTTGGAATTTATACAAGGTGGTTTGAATCTCCTATACAAAGGAAAGAAAAATAAAATAAAAATGGAAAGAAAAGAAGAAAAAGAAAAATGGAAGATCAGTGAAACAATCTAAAGCAAGAGATTGATAGGGTTTTGGAAGTACTAAACCTAAATTCGAATCAGACCACACCAACAGTGATGAAAGACGCTCAACAAGGTCGAGGCCTTGATGATGAAGTGGTGCTCTCCTTTTCGGCGGTAAAGAGTAATGAGAAATGAGCATTTTGTGGGAGTGAGAGATCAGAATAAAAATGGGAAAGGAAAAAAAAATTGACCGACGAAAATGGGTATAAGAAACGAAGTCTCAAGGGTTAGTGAGATAAAGATGTGCAGTGTAGATAGAGAAAAGGAAAAGTAATCTTTTTCTTGGTGGAGTAAATGAGATGAGACTGATGCAGAGAAGTCACATCAATGCTATAGAAAACTTTTTAAAAGCCACTGGAGTATCTCAGAGGTGCAATAATGGTAGAATTTCACCATTAAAAATTGGCTCTGCTGTGCATAAAGCACAACTTTGATCACAGATTTCTTCTTTCTTTTCTCTTTTTTTTTTTTTACATTTGTGCCAATAAGAAGAAGCTGATATGTGCAGAGAAGGATTGGGGATGAAACAAAGAGGGGATAGAGAAAAAAATAATCTGACCAATGTCAGATTTGAAAATCAAGATAATAAGAAAGTGTTGAGCTTAACATATTTGGGCTAGAATATTATTAAATCATACTTGGCCCAATTACTTTCATACACTTTATATTACTCTCTTTTTTTATACTGGCCGAGTTAACTTGTAGCAGCCCATGGCACAAGTACTTCTCCTCATCTAAATAAAAAAAAAAATTATTATTTGGGCTATCAAGTTTTTTAACTTACGTGTATACATGCCCACCAATATATATACTCAGTTAAGCTCTCATTCCTCTCTCTTTTTTTTATTACATTGGGCTTACTATTCTCATATTCAACCCATGCATTAATTTTTTATATACCACTCGTACGCTTATTCACCCAACTAAAGCAACCCAATTACATTGCTGGACAGTAACCTAACATATGTAGGAAAATTTAATCACAACCCACAACTGTACCACAAAACATTTCAAGGTTAAGAATTAACACACTACTTTCACACCTCAAATACCTCTCATATGTCCATAGACCAGCCTGCTTTAATATAAGGGTTAGCCCAATAGTTTCACATAGCACCATAATCACACGGTTTCAACAATGTGTAACGGTTAAGCTATCAACGTGAGCTGATCACCATCATTATACAATCCAACTTTGATGTCTCGTTCCTATATCAACACATAATAAAGAATTGAACCTCAAACTCAATGTGTTTGTCTAAATCACATATCCAACTAATCCAATAAGTTGCGGATCAACTAACTCAGTCATACACAAATTCGAACTCATCTCTCCAATCCTCATTTATATATTCAACAGTCATGTGCTCAAATAGTCCACATAATACACATTGGTTTCCTACTGAAACTGATAGCCTTGTTCTTTAAACCTCATTTGCTGACAACTAGCAGATAAGCAATTTAAGTCTCAAAAAAATTAATACCTAGTATTTCCTATCACTGTGCTACCCCAAACTCACGAGGTTGCTCATTCTCATAAGGTTCACTTGGCAGAACAATACCACTTTAATTCAGTATTCTCAGTCAACCCTTTTTATCAGCTCAAGTTTGGTGTTTTTTTTTTTTAACATACAAGGACAGCAACAACCCTTGGTTTTAAAAGAAGACAAAAGAACTCCTATGTATTATCTAAAAAAAATCGAAACTCACTAGTAACAAGCTAAAACCTATGTAGAAAAAAAAAAAATTAAACACGTGAGCAGTTACTAATACTAAACTAACCTAAGCTCTAATATCAACAAGTACACTAACTAACTAATCAACTAAACTCTTTTTTATTTTCATCCAGCATCTAGTAAAGAAACAAAATTCTTTTCTTTATCCTCATGCCTGCTCCAGCAACGTTTTAACCATCTAAACTTGATTGGAAATAATTTGATTCTTATCTTCAAATTTAGAATAATTTACCCTGTATCTAACCATTTGATTATTTTCTTTTGCATTATTTCCTTCATGGTTAGACTAAGTCTTCTCAGTTGATATAAGAAGCTGTAGCTCAGATTTTTCTCAAGAAATTTTAATGGTTCAAATTTCTTGTCTCCAAAGAATTTGGGTGGTGGGGACACAAAGGCTGACACAAGTTCACTTTCATTTTGCTTTTCCTCCACATGTTTGAGGCTGCCCATTTCTAAATTGCTAATTTCACTATTTAAAAGCAAGTTGTGAGCAACCAAATGATCATAAAATGAAATAGCAGAATAGTCATTAACATCTTCATCAGTGACATTTATTGTTTTTAAAACATTAAAAGTCATCTTTTCCTCATTAACTCTCATGGTCAATTTTCCTTTTTCAACATCAATTATAGCATCCTCTTTAACTAAGAATGGCCTATCCAATATAATGGGCACATCCTTGTCAGCTTCAAAATCAACTATCATGAAATCTGTTGGAAAAATAAACCTATAAACTTTCACTAATTTGTTCTCTATTTTTCCATCAGGGACAATATTCGTTTCTTCTATTGCACATGAAATTAAAGAAGAACCTGGATTTTTCAGCTTGGATGAAAAATTATTGGAGAGATAGTGCTCTTGTTGCTGCTCTTGGAGTCTCTGAGGAAATGGGATCTGTATTGCCTTTGATATAGGTTGATGAACTTCAATGTTTTGCATTAGCTTGTCTGATTCGTTTGATTTCAATGCTGCCCACACTGGTTCAGTTGTAGTTTCCTTCTCATCATCTTTGTCTTGAGGTGAGGATTGAGTGGTTGATGGTTGGGCTGTAACAATGTTATCCACTTGCTGCCCATTCCTCAAGTGGAGGGCTTTGCACACTTCTTTTCCATCCCTTTTAGGTATTTCTGTGTCACTTGGTAGTGTCTCCAAAGGTCTACAACTAAGGGCAGAAGCAATCTGCCCCATTTGTATCTCAAGGCTCTTCAAGATAGCTCCATGACTTTGAAGCATAACTTCATGGTTTTCTAGCATTTGATTCATCCACTGCTCATTTGGAGGTTGAGCTTCTGCAACATGTTGTTCTAGCTGTTCAACAAAAGGAGGAAGCATAAAACAAGGTGAAAAAGGCTCTTCTGCTTCAAATGACTGATGCCATCCATGATAAGGCTGCTGGTATTGGTAATTTTGGCCTTGATTTTGGGCAAAATTACATTCTTGGTTCTGCCATCCTTGCTGATCAAATTGGTTGTGGTTGATATAATTGTAGTTGAAGTCTCCCACATAAAGAACAGATGTTGGGTTGCTGGGGCATTCTTCAAAGGCATGAGCACCATAGCAAAGTGAGCATATAGGTGCTATAGCAACTATTGGAGTAGGTGCTGGTTGCTTGGATTCTTCCATAACCATGACCAAATCCTTCATTGTGTTATGCAAAGCTGCGAGTTGAGCTGCCAATGCCATTGTGATCCCCTTGTAAAGTGTTTAACAACCAAACTTTTTTTTTTTTTTAAGATTTGGCAGAATTCTAAGTGTATCAATTTGTTTTCACAGTAAAAATTATTGATCTGCAAAATCTATAAGGAAAATGTAAGTTCAAGAAAAATTAAAAATGAAAATGAAAGAAAACCAATTCAAGAACTAAAAGACAGAATTTTCAAAAAGAAACTAAATCAAACACCGTTCACCTTGAAGATCCAGCAGCTTGTTGGTTTAATGGATCGTTTGATGATAGTAATTTACTTTCATAGACTGCTTTCTGCATAGCATTACAATACCGTTTTGGTCCTTCTGAATTTGAAGACCAAACAGGAGCATTAGTGAAACTCCAGCAAACAGGTTCAGTTAATGAGTATCAAGCTCTTTTTGAAAGGCTTGCCAGCAAGGTTTCTGGCATCTCAGTTTCCATGATGCGTAGCATTTTTTTCTGGTCTTAAGCCACGAATCCGTCGCTTGGTGCTGACTCACAGACCACGGGATTTCCATGAAGCTTTTGCTCTAGCAAGAGTTTATGAAGATCAATTCACTGATGAAAGATCTCACAAACCATGGGTTCCATCCATCAAAGCACTCCCTTCATCCACTTCATTCACAGATTCCAAACCCATAGGTAATCAGCCAAAAACAATACAAAATAAACCAATTTCTGCCTTACCTATCCACCGGTTGTCATCAGAAGAAATGTTAGCCAAAAGAGAGAAAAACTTGTGTTACAACTGTGATGAAAAATATGTTTTTGATCATAAGTGCAAGGGCCGAGCTACACTACTTTATCTAGAGGGAATAAAGGAGGAACCTGACCCACCCGATGCTATAGACACAAATGAATTCCAACCAGAACCTGAGGTATCTCCAGAAATAAGTTTCAATGCCTTATTCGGCACTCCTTCAACCAGATCCTTCCGGGTGCAAGCCTTGATTGATGGACACATAACACAGATTTTAATTGACGGAGGAAGTACTCACAACTTCATCACTCCAAAGATGGCTCATTTCCTTAATTTGCTGCTGTTGTCTATTGTACCCTTCAAGGTGCAGGTTGGTAATGGTGATAATATCATGTGTTCGGGCATATGCAGTAACATCCCCATATGGATCCAACACAATCTGTTTCATGTTGAATTATTTGTGCTGGACCTTAAGGGAGCCGACATAGTCTTAGGGGTCCAATGGCTGGCCAGTTTGGGCCCAATATTACAGACTATCAGGCACTCACCATGACCTTCAAATAACATACAAATCCCATTACCTTACAAGGGGACAACTCATTCCAAGCCAATCCCATTTCACCTGCCCAACTACACAAGCTCCCAAGATTCCATTGAAGCATGCCTAATGTGCTTCGATACAACACAACAACCAGCATTCCTATAGCCGAGCCTTTACACACACCAGAAACTCAACAATTGTTGTCCCAATTCACTGACATCTTTGATGAACCATCGGACTTGCCACCAAACAGAGCCAATAACCACCATATTATTCTAGAACCTGACA
Source organism: Gastrolobium bilobum (assembly GCF_033153095.1). Classification (NCBI taxonomy): domain Eukaryota; kingdom Viridiplantae; phylum Streptophyta; class Magnoliopsida; order Fabales; family Fabaceae; genus Gastrolobium; species Gastrolobium bilobum. Next base: position 32,791 of record NW_026895826.1, on the reverse strand, counting down.
CCAAACCCATCCAGGTCAAACCTTACCGTTACCCACATTACCAAAAAATGAAATTGAGAAATTGGTAAAAGAAATGTTACTTACAGGTATTATCCGTCCCAGCCAATCAGCTTTCAGTTCACCTGTCTTGCTGGTTAAAAAGAAAGACGATACTTGGCGATTTTGTGTTGACTATAGAGTATTAAATGCAGTAACAGTCAAGGACAAATTCCCAATACCCACCATTGGTGAACTCTTAGATGAGTTACACGGAGCAATAGTGCTTTCCAAATTGGATCTGCGTTCGGGATACCACCAAATCTGAATGGCACATGAAGATATCCATAAAACTGCTTTTAGAACACACCATGGCCACTATGAATTTTTGGTGATGCCTTTTGTTTCTCCAATGCTCCTTCCACCTTTCAAGCCACCATGAATGAGGTGTTTTCTCTATATCTTCGCCTTTTTGTGGTTATATTTTTTGATGACATTCTGGTGTATAGTCCTAACTTGTAGGATCACATTCAACACTAGTCTGCTGTTCTCACTACACTGCGAAGTCATTCCTTCTTTGCCAAGTTGTCCAAATGCCTTTTTTTTTCAGCACACCATACACTTTTTGGGGCATCTTATTTCAGGCAATGGTGTAGCACCGGATCCCCAAAAACTCCAAGCCATTGCAGACTGGCCTCCCCTTCGCAATGCCACCCAAGTACGTGCTTTTTTGGGGTTGTATGGATACTACCGCAGGCTCATTAAACATTTTGCCCGAATAGCCAATCGACCGACAGATTTACTGACAAAAGAAGGCTTCCACTGGTCTGAGGAAGCAGCTACAGCTTTTCAAAATCCGAAGACTCAGCTCATTTCAGCCCCAACTCTGGTTCTTCCTAATTTAAAGGAACCTTTTACCATTGAAACTGATGCTTCCGAAGTCGGCATTGGTGCTATGTTATTACAAAAGGGCCACCCCATAGCATTTTACAGCCGCAAATTATCTCCAACCATGAAAGGGAAATCCACTTACATCTGAGAGATGTTTGCAATTACATCTGCAGTGGCTAAGTGGAGGCAATATCTCTTGGGGGTTCCCTTCACCATTTGTACCGACCACCAGAGTCTCCATAACATGATGAATCAGGTTATACAGACACTTGAGCAGCAACAGTTTCTCTCCAAGTTACTGGGCTTCAACTATAACATCATACACAAGTCTGGCCGGTCCAAAAAAGTGGTTGATGCGTTGTCCCGTCACCCCAATACTCAATCCAAGGCAATTTCGGCAAATTTGGCAGCTTTCACTGTTCCCATCAGTATATACCATGAGCTGCTCCAGGAAGAACTTACAAAAGATTTGTTTACTGCCTCGATATTACAGAACTACAACACAACCCAGCATCACTACCTCAGTGGCATGTTAAGGACAACTTGTTATTTCTTCACAGACGTCTCTTTTTGCCAGCTGCATCACAGCTGATTCCCCATTTACTACAAGACCTCCACTCCTCGGTACAGGGTGGCCACTCGGGTGTTAGAGGCACGCTGGCCAGGATTAACCAAAACTTTACCTAGAAATCAATCAGAAACGATGTTACTCATTTTTTGCAAAATTGCGAAATTTGCCAATAGATTAAGCCGCCCAACCATTACCCTTTGGGTTTGCTTCAACCCATTTCACCACCGGACCAAATTTGGACAGATTTGGCAATGTACTTTATTACACACCTGCCTACTTCGTCTGGGTTGTCAGCAATACTGGTTGTCATTGACCGTTTCTCCAAAGGTGCCCATTTTTCTCCTTTACCATCCTAGTACACAGCTTATAAGGTCGCCCAAGTCTTCTGGAACACGGTGGGGAAACTCCATGGGATTCCACACTCCATCATCTCTAACCGCGACCCCATCTTTTTAAGTAATTTTTGGCGAATTCTCTTTCAGCTGCAAGGAACAAGTCTCAAATTCAGCTTAGCTTATCACCCACAAATAGACGGTATGACAGAAAGATTAAACAGAAGTTTGCAGTTGTACCTTCGTGCATTTGCACACGATTTTCCTTCGTCTTGGGTCAAGCACTTAGCTTGGGCGGAATACCATTACAATACCACTACCCATAGCTCCATAGGTATGTCTCCTTACCACATCATCTTTGCAAAAGACAGCTAACTGAAATACCTCAATATAAAATTAACATCAATATGTCTCTAGTCACGGAACTACAACACATAGACCGGACAACCCTGATAGTTTATACAACGCAAACAAACTAAAACATCGTCAAATTAATGTGGCATGGACAATCCCCATGCTCACCAAATAAACAGCATACTCATCAAGTCTCAATACAAACAGCATGGTAATGGTAAAAGCATAAAACCAAGTTGGTGCATCAGCATAAACAGCAAACATGATAATCAACTAAGCTCTGGCCTCCTGCCGCTAGAGGTCTCGAACCCTGGGTTACCTGAACCTGAAATAAGCGCCCCAAACGTGGGGTGAGATCTCTAAACAGAAATCTCAGTAAGGCAAGGGGTCCTCAAGGATCTTCCCCCCAAGTTCACTTACATGTGCAATATAAGTTCTAAAATAGTTCAACAGTATAAGTTCCAAAATAGTGCAATGCATCAGATAATCATGTCATGTGTGTTAATATTAATATACTGGCCAGAGAATGCAGGAATACATCTATTACCCATACTAGTGCAAGACGCCACTTGCACCCACGCACAGTCTCACCATCTTGTATGACGCCACATACTCAGACTTACCGTCAAAGTGGAACAATACATACATATTATAAGCCATCGCACATATCATCTCAAAAGCATTTCAAGTATAAAAGCATGTAAACACAGCATGCATATAAACCATTCCCCTATGGGGTATGGCGGAACCATACAATGGCTAAACCGAGGACACGAAAGCTTACCTTGCAAGCTAACTATCCAATGCCAAGAGTCCAACCAATCTCAAAGCCCAAACACAGCAGAATCACAATCTGTTTTGGACCAATAATCATATCAATACACAGCATACAAGCATATGACATAAAGACAACGTCTTTCCTTTACTTTTCACGTCTTAAGGCTTCTCACAAAACCACAAGCCCTTTATCACTTGATTCTGGCTTAGATTAATCATTACAGAAGTCCCACTTCATCAAACTAGGGTCCACAAACCCATAACAACATTTTGTATGAACAGAGCAGCTACTGTTCTTTGAAAATCCAGAATATCCATATATTCGTCGGGGGCATATCCGGATATCAATATCCGAAAATATCTCTGCCAATATCCGGATATCAATATCCGGATATTCAGATCCCCATATCCGGATATCAATATCCGGATATCCATATCCGAATATTTTACGACAGAATGCAGTTCTGCATTTCGCGAGATATCATTCCCAAAGGTGGTTCATTTCATGCATACAGAAGCTCAAACATGCGATTTATGGTGTGTTTAACATTACCCAACCTTAAGTTATTAACTTTATTTCATTACATGCATCAAGGTTCCATTTTTAACTAAGAAAACACATGATCATGGTTGGTGAATCTTACCCAAGCTCAAAACAGAGTAACCAAGGCTCTTGGAGCTCACCACACTGCCTCTACAGTTTTGACTTAACAAAGGCACGAAAATACCAAGCAAGCAAGGTCTTTTCTTCACAAAGATTGCTTCTTGGAGTACCAACCACCAAGAAAATGGCTTCCACAACCCAAGCAAAGAAACTCAGCCCCAAAACCCTCCCAAGACAACAACACAACTCAGAACACAAGGTCACAACTCACTCCCAATGAAGACTCTAACTCACACCAAGTGTTTGGAAGAAGATTTCATGAAGAAAGGTGACAACTTGGCTCACAAGAGGTGGGGAAGAGGTGGTGGTAAGGTGGCTGACTGAACTTCAGCAAAACTCACGTAGGGGGCAACACAAATGACCTAGGATTATGTGCCAAGGCCTTATATAGGACGCTTAAGTTTTAATCGCACTGTATTAGCGCTAAATGCTACGCTTAGCATTTTAATCCCAAACTTAGGATTCTGAACCTACTCATTTTTCTAAGATTTATCATATTTTTATTTTATTTTTCGCAACACCTTTCCGATACGCGCTTTTCCATAGCCAGTATCAGTTCTGGCACCAGTTCTCATTATTTTGACTTGAAACTCGTTTTACAAGTCCTATATATTATTCTAGTAATATTCTCATACTTATTATAATTTTCTGGGATACTTCTTCGGTACGCATTTATACCGAGTAGCATAACCGGTATCGGCACTTTTCGTCAGAAAACCAATTTCAGCTTTAAAAAAACACTTACCATAATTATTTAAGCCTCATAATAATTATTAGGGTCAATTATTGAATTATTTCCTAATTTCTCATAATTAATTAATTAACTTCCTTAATTAACGGTGCGGGTTCTTACAGCTTTCATCGTCCCTTTCTCAACCCATCCCACCACAAGACCTGCAAGCTCCACCCTTGCCCTCTTCGTCTTGTCAAGAAACGCAGATTTCAAAATCCCCAATTGCTGAAGTCACGATGACTGACAACTCGTCCTACAACCCTCACTTTCAATCAGACTCCCATTTTCCCATGTCCATCACAACCCTCAATCTACCCACCGAACCCATTAATCCAACGGTTGTGACCACTCAATCGCCAGCTGGCTCCCAAACCACCGACATAGTCACACCTGTCACTCTCATTGACCAAGACAATTTTTTTCCAAACCACCTCAGGGACGAGGCGATTTTTCAAGATGGAGGGGATGTTACGACCCACATGAGGGTTAGGCCCAAGAGGGTTAGTAAGCGGCCCACTCATTTGGATCAGTACCATTGTTAGGTAACTGAGCCCAACTCAATGTATCTGAACATCAGAAGTCAATAGAAGCTGATGCATAACACCACAGTGAATAGTTGCTAGAATTCAGTTAGCAAATTGTTATGATGTATTAAACCCAAATTGTGAAAGGAAAATGGCATAAAAAGTTTGACAATCTCTTCTTCCCTCTGATTCTTTCTCTCTTTTTCTCTCTCTCTCTTCGAAATCCCTTTCAATTTACAAGAAAATTCATAACATATAGCATAGGTGAGGAAGGTGAGAGCAACCGTCATATTATCTCCTCGGTGAGGATGTTGGTATAAGTATGCCTTCTGTTGAAGATAAATATTGCGGTAGATACTAAAATCCCTATTCTTATGGGATTTTCTGAAAAGGAGGCACGAGTTATTCTTCTTCCATGGTGTTTTTGTCGTGGAGGTTTTAGAGGCCCCTCTAGAAATAGTTATTGATGCTCATCTGGAAGGCGACCTGGAGGAAGGAGTAATAGGCCTCGTTAGGGGTGACAATTCCTGACCCGACACGCTGACATAACACGAAAACTCGTATTCGGGTTAATCCATGTTTAAATTTGTGTCATGTTCAAATTGGAAAATATGACACACAAAAATTTATGTCGTGATGCGTTTCAACACGCAAACACGTATTTGACCCTTATTTTTTAGCTATTTACTATTTTGACCAACATGTACATTTGGTTGCTCCTTATGATGTAAGAGTAATTATGAAATGTGATTTTGTGTCATGTTATGTTGTGTCAACCAATACAAAATGTGATACGTGTAAGAACCTGCACCGTTAATTTAGAAAATTAAATAAAGTAATTATGAGATTAATGAAATAATTCCATAATTGACCCTAATAATTATGAGAAGGCTTAAATAATTATGGTAAGTGATTAGTAATTTTGAAAGTCACTTTTCTGACGAAAATTGCAGATACCGGTTCTGCCTCACGATATAAATGTGTACCAATGAAGTATCTCAAAAAATTATAATAAGTGCGAGAATATTTCTAGAAAAATATATAGGACTAGTAAAACAAGTTCCAAGTCGAAATAATGTGAATTGGTGTCAGAACTGATACTGGCTAAGTAAAAGCGCGTATCAGAAAAGTGCTGAGAAAAATAAAATAAAAATATGACAAATCTTAGAAAAATGAGTAGGTTCAGAATCCTAATTTTGGGATTAAAATGCTAAGAGTAGCTATTACTGCTAATATTGTGCGATTAAAACTTAATGTGCCTATAAATAGGCTTGACACTAAACCCTAGGTTGATTTCTTTACATTGCTACGTGAGTTTTCTGGTGGTGCTTCAGCAGCCTTGAGCCTCCCCTTGTCACTCTCCCTTTTCTTGGTAAAACTCAACCAAGAGACCATTTTTTCTTCATTGTTCCTTCACCAAAACACCATAGCTATTTGTGAGTTGGTCTTGTGAGGGTGTGTGATGCTTCATTTCTGAGTGGTAGCATATGTTTGTGGGGTTATGTTGCTAACTTGGTGGTTGTGAGTGGGAAGTGCTAGTTTCATCCACTATATTGCTTCAAAGAACTATTTTGATGGAGAAAGGTCCAAGCTGGAAGTGTATTTTCGTAGTCTTGAAGTAACAGAACCATAGTGTTGTGTAGAGGACTCCTAGTGTGTTCCATTTTCGGAGTTTTGAGCCTTGGAGGTATACCATGATCACCTCTTTGTCATTTTTATGATTTAAGCTTGTTTAATCCATTAAAAAGTAAAACTTGGATCATTTGAGTTAAGAACTGTGTTTCTGAGTCTATAACATGTTAATGAACATCTATTTATAGAGTCATTGGACTCCAAATCACGTTTGGACCCTTAAAAATGGGATTATGCAGAGGGCAATTCAAGTTTCTGCATTCTGTCTAATGAGTATTCGAATACTTTTCGTGTAGTATTCGAATACTTATCATGTGGTTGTCGAATACTTCTTGCAGGAGTATTGGAATACTTTTCTGGGAAGAAAAGTATTCGGATACCGTTGAATAAGTATTCGAATACTATGTAGTATTCGAATACTGTGGTATTTGTATTCGGATACCTTGTGGTATTCGGATACTGGGAGAAAAATATTCAGATACCTTGTGGTATTCGAATACTTAAGTGAAAGTATTCAGATACTTTCTGGAGACTAGGAGTATTCGAATACTCATCGAGGAGTATTCGAATACCTCCTGCAGATTTTGAATGAAATGACTTAAAAGGAGTTGGAAAGCCTTAATCACTTAATGGAATCTTGAGCAATGATTATTGATGTTTATATATTGTATAAACAGATTGTGATTGTGCTGTTTGAGGGCATTGAGCTAGTGTGAGCTTGGCTTGGATAGTTAGTTTGCGAGGTAAGCTTTCATGTCCTCAGTTTAGCCATTGTTGGTTCCACCATACCCCATGAGGGAATGGTTTATATGCATGATGTGTTTTCATGTATTGATTTATTGAAATGCTTTTAAGCTGTTAAGTGAAAATGCCCTATGATATGTATGTGATGTTTCGCCTAGACGGGATTAGGGGTGCTAAACGAGCCAGGGGCCTTTGGCTCGGCTCATGAAGGCATGAGCTTACATGTCTAAAATTAATTGTTGAAACCAGACTTGGACTTGGACTTGGACTTTTAGAGCCTCTCAGGCTGACCTAATATATTAATTTTTATTTTTATTTTATATTTTTTATACTACTTGTGATAGCTCTCTCTCTCTCTCTCCTCAATCCATTTCATCCCATTTTATTAATTAAACAAACTTTTTGAATGATTTTGTTTTATATTATGCTGTTTGGATATACATTAAATTTATGAATATTTATGAATTTACTAGTGCTGTTGATTGTATATTTTGTTTGGATAAATTTTTATTGTCTTATTTTTTTTAAACAGGCTAAATCAAGCTTTTATTTTTTGAAAATAAGACAGGCCACAGGCTGAAATTATATTCATAACAGGTAACAGGCTTGGTCAGGCTGACACATTTAAACACAGGCTTAGCCTTTTAAGATCAAAGCTCGGCTCGGCCCGTTAACACCCCTAAACGGGATGATGATCCTGTGGGCAGGTACGACATGGGCGTGTACTATTGTTGGTTGTAGACGTACGTACATCCTGAATTCCTCTGGCTAGTAGAATATCTTGACACACATGACATGATTATCTGTTGCATTGCACTGATTTTGGAACTGATATTGTATATTGTTTTTACAACTTATATTGCACATATAAGTGAGCTTGGGGTGGAGAAATTCTTAAGGACCCCTTGCCTTACTGAGATTTCTGTTTAGAGATCTCGCCCTACGTTTGGGGCACTCATTTCAGGTTCAGGTAACCAAGGGGTTGAGACCTCTAGCGGCAGGAGGCCGGAGCTTAGTTGATTGATATGCTTGCTGATTATGCTGATGTACCTGTTTAGTGATTATGCCTTATCCATTACCATGTTGTTTGTATTGAGACTTGATGAGTATGCTGTTTATTTGGTGAGCATGGGGATTGTCCATGCCATATTGATTTGACGATGTTTAAGTTTAATTGAGTTGTATAAACTATCAGGATATGTCTGGTCTACGTGTTGTAGTTCCGTGACTAGAGACGCATTCAGTTATTTATTTATTGAGGTATTTCAGTTAGACGTGTAATTGCAATTTACATACAGGCGATGTTTTATGAAAAGGATTAAATAATCAACTTGGTAATATTAATGACGTCATAATTGAAAAGAAAAAGTTATTCCGCATTTTTTAATTAAGCGTGACTTAATACGATAAAATGATAACAAACTGGGTATACACGGGGCGTTACAATTTGTGTCGGTGTCAAGAGCTCATACATTTCAATTTGTATGTTATTCGTTTTGTGACATATCAACCCGCAGAATTTGCGGGTCATGTTCGTGTTAAAGATTTTGACACGAATAAAAATTCGTATCATGTTTGCATTGACGTATTTGTGACGTGTCAACCTGAATTGACACCCCTTGGCCTCGTCATCTTAGTTTTGGTGAACCTATTTTGCACACCAGACACACCTTCTATCCTTGCAGCCTTAGCAACAAGATGAACCAAGACTCTTTTCATCTTCCTATCCAAGCTAGATGCTAAATCTCCAATACTTTACCCTTCGCACCCAGTCTCAACGGGTTACATATGTCTCGAACCTACCTTTTACCATCGTCAGATGATGGATGAGTCTACTAATAACCGGGCAGGGAAATTTAATTTTAAAGAAGCGCGATTGAAACACTATGGTGTCAATGATGCCATCACTAGGGATTTGTACTTGGATAAGGTGACTCCAACAGGTTGGCCCTATTCACTTAGTAGCTCTGACTTTTCGACAACAAAGCTTGTTCAGCCAGTGTTGGGGTTGGCGTAATTAGGGTGTGCATGGGTCAGGTCGGGTCAGGTTTTTGTGCCGACTCGACCCAACTTGGTTTTTAAAGATCAGGTATTTTGACCCGACCCGTAAGAACCTGCACCGTTAATTAAGGAAGTTAATTAATTAATTATGTGAAATTAGGAAATAATTTCATAATTGACCCTAATAATTATTATGAGGCTTAAATAATTATGGTAAGTGGGTATTAATGTTGAAAGTCGCTTTTCTTACGAAAAGTGCAGATATCGGTTCTGCTACTCAGTATAAATACGTACCGATGAAGTATCCCAGAAAATTATAATAAGTGTTGAAATATTACTAGCATAATATATAGGACTTGTAAAACAAATTTCAAGTCAAAATAATAAGAACTGGTGCCAGAACTTATACTGCCTATGGAAAAGCGCGTACCGAAAAGGTGCTGCGAAAAATAAAATAAAAATATGATAAATCTTAGAAAAATGAGTAGGTTCAGAATCCTAAGTTTGGGATTAAATTGCTAATCGTAGAAATTAGCGCTAATACAGTGCGATTAAGTTTAAATCGGCTATAAAAATGACTTTTGCACAAAACCCTAGACATTCTTTTGTTGCTCTACGTGGATGGGAGGCTGACCAACACTCTCACACTGTTTTATTGCTTTCTCTTCTTCTTGGTGTGAGCCTAGAGGTCATTTCTTCCACTTAATCTTCTCCTAAACACCTTGTGTGAGTGAGGGATACCTTTGGGAGTGTGTGGAAGGTTTTGTTTCTGGGTTGGTGTCTGTTTTGTTGGAGTTTTGGGTGCTGGATTTTCTGGTTGAGTGTTGTGAGCTCTTGTGTTGGCACTTTGAGCTCCAAGAGAGTCATATTGTGTACAAAGAACCAACCTTTGATCACCATTTTCGTGCACTTTGTGAAGTCAGACTTGAGGAGCTGTTGGTGAGCTCCAAGAGCAGCCTTTGCTTCTGTTTTGAAGCCTTGAGTATGTCCCTTCACTTAATCTTTAGTTTTAATGCTTAAAAGAGGTGTCTTGGCATGTTTAATGAGTTAAACAAGCATGTAATCTGAATATGAACTTAAAAGAGTATAAAAATGCATGCTTTAACGTTTTGAAGTGTTAAAAATGGAACCTTGGATGTGGTATTTCGCAAAATGCAGAATCTGAGTTCTGCCGCGAAATATTCGGATATTGGGTTGGAAATATCTGGATATGGATATCCGAATATGGGGTTCTGAATATCCGGATATTGACAGGGAGATATCTGGATATTGATATCTGGATATGCCCCCGACAAATATCCGGATATTCTGAGTTTTCGAAGAACAGTAGCTGCACTGTTCGTACAGAATGATGTTTGGGGTTTGTGGACCTTAGACTGGTTAAGTTGAGCTTCTGTATTGATTAGTTAAGTCAGAATCTAAGTGATTAAGGGCTTGTGGCTTTGTGAGGAGCCTTAAGACACGAAATGTAAAGGGAAGACGTTGTCCTTGTGTCTTATACTTGTTGAGTATGATATTGATATGATTATTTGTCCAAAACAGATTGTGATTCTGCTGTGTTTGGGCTTTGAGATTGGTTGGACTCTTGGCATTGGATAGTTAGCTTGCAAGGTAAGCTCTCGTGTCCTCGGTTTAGCCATTGTGTGGTTCAACCATACCCCATGGGGGAATGGTTTATATGCATGTTGTGTTTACATGCTTTGATAATAGAAAATGTTGTTGAACTTTATGTGCAATGGCTTTTAATATGTATGTGTTGTTCCACTTTGACGGTAAGCCTGAGTCTGTGGCGTCATACAAGATGGTGAGACTGTGGGTGAGTGCAAGTGGCGTCTTGCACTAGTGTGGGTAATAGACATATTCCTGCATTCTCTGGCCAGTAGATTAGTATTGACACATATGACATGATTATCTGCTGCATTGCACTATTTTGGAACTTATACTGTTGAACTGTTTTAGAACTTATATTGCACATGTAAGTGAGCTTGGGGTGGAAGATCCTTGAGGACCCTTTGCCTTACTGAGATTTCTATTTAGAGATCTCACCCCACGTTTGGGGCGCTTATTTCAGGTTCAGGTAACCCAGGGGCCGAGACCTCTAGCGGCAGGAGGCCGGAGCTTAGTTGATTATCATGTTTGTTGTTTATGCTGATGCACCTGCTTGGTTTTATGCTTTTACCATTACCATGCTATTTGTATTGAGACTTGATGAGTATGTTGTTTCTTTGGTGAGCATGGGGATTGTCCATGCCACATTGATTTGACGATGTTTTAGTTGTTGAGTTGTAATAATGTATCAGGATTATGTCCGAACTACGTGTTGTAGTTCCATGATTTTAGATACTCACTGTTAATTATTATATTGAGGTATTTCAGTTAGCTGTCTTTTACAATCTACATACAGGCAATGTTTTGAAATGAATTAAGTAATTCAACTTGGTAAGGATAATGACGTCATAACTGAAAAGAAAAGAATATTCCGCAATTTTAGTTAAGCATGGCTTAATACGATGACATGTTAACAAACCAGGTATACACGGGGTGTTACACGACCCGCTTTAATTTGATCCAAGTCAGGTCTGACTTAGTTTGAATTTTTTTGAACTAGTTTAGAATCGGGTCGGATCTGACCTGACTTAGTTTCTGAAGTGGGTCAAATGCGACCTGACCCGTTTTTGACTTGGTTTCAAAATATATTTTTAATTTGATTTTTTTTTTAGTTATTGATTTAGTTTTTAAACTCATGTAATTTAATTATTTATTTGTTTTAAAAAATATAATTTTATAATAAATTTGATATTTGTTGAATAAATAAAGGAACGTAATTTTAAGCACCTGCACATGTGAATCAAAATTAGTGAAAATTAATGAAAAGTAAAATATGAGAGAATACTCTTCCCATCTTAAGATGACAAATCACTAATTTTAACAATGATATATTATAAAATTACAGAATGTCTACTAATAGAAAATTCATAAATTCAAACCCAAATTATACAATTATTACAAAAGCAACAAAATTTTTGCTCTAATGAAAATTTTTACAAAAATAAATTTTCTATCGAAATTTTCAACGAAATTTAGTTCCCGTCAAATGTTTTGACGAAAATGATTTCCTCCATCAAATGTTTTAAACGAAAAAAGAATTCCGTCAAAAATTTTAACGGAATATTTTTCGTTCAAAATTTCGATAGGAATGTGTTCTGACGAAAATTTTGACGGAAATTGTTTTGAGGGAAATGTTTCATTCGAAACTTTTGACGAAATTTAGATTCTCTAAAGATTATTGACAGAATATTTTTTCCGTCAAAATTTTTTACAAAAATTTTTGGCAGAAATGTGTTCCGTTGAAAATTTTGATGGAAATGTTTTTTATCAAAAAAAGTTGACGGAAATATTTAGTCGAAAATTTTTGATGGAAATGTGTTTCGCTAAAATTTTCGACGAAATTTTTTTTTTTGTCAAAAAGTTTAACGAAAATGTTTTCGTCGAAAACTTTCGCCGAAATTTGAATTCTGTAAAGAATTTTGATGAAATTTTTTTCCGTCAAAAAATTTCGGTGGAAATGTGTTTCATCAAAAATTTTGATGAATAGTTTTTTTGTGAAATATTTTGACGAAATTTAGATTCTGTAAAAAAAAATTCCAGTCCATTTTTTTTACAGAAATGTTTTTAGTCACAAATTTCGTTGAAAATAGCTTTCGTCAAAAAATTTTGCGAAAAATTTTGATTGAAATATTTTCCGTAAAAAAATTTGTCATAATTGTTTTACGTTAAAACTTTTCTTTTAACGTAATTGTGATTTTTTTTCTTTTTTTTCCCATAATAGGTGTGGGTCAAGCTTTGAGTCAATGAATCATTATTAAAACAAATCAGGTCTAATAAATAAATCATTGGAACATTGGGATTACACTGGAAATCAAGTCAAGTCATTATTAAAAATGGGTCAGTATTAAAACTGGGTCAGTATTTAAACCCAGTTGATAAAAATAGGCATTGATCTCTTGCTCTTGTATCACATTGGTACATTGGGATTACACTGGATTTCCCTCCTCATTTCTTCAGTCATGGCAAGCGCTGATGAGCCTTGACGACTTTTACAGGGGGCTCTGAAACCCCTAGAAGCTGAAGAACATGCATATGACAAGAATGTCATGGAGGAAGAAGTAATTGTGCCTCCTCCAGAAGAATATGGATCCTACCTTAAGGCCTATCTTCTATAGAAGGCACCATACTTATAAACAAACAACCTCACCAGTCACCAGAGGAACTCATATAACAGCTACTCTCACCTTCCTCACTTATACTCCGTAGCTTGCTCCACTAGATCTTCTTGGGTAACAAAGCGTTTGCAGATTTCAAGCCCAATACTAACTTAATCCAAATCAAAATCTAACTCCTCAATCTTAACCATATTTGGAGAAAACAGACAATAGACAAAAACCAAAGGTGACAAAGAACAGGCAATGATTCTATATACCCAGAATTTGAGGAGGGGAAGAGTTTGAGGATTTTTTCTAAACCCTCCAAAATCCTCCTTCTTCTTAAAATTAAAGTTCCCCCAATTTAGAGGATTTGAGGGGAAAAATATTAAAAATTACTTATCTACCTTTAACATTAAAATGTTAAAACTACATAATTGTGAATCATTTTTAAACACGATATTGTTAGAAAAGTCTCAAATACCGACAAAATTTATTGACGAAAAATATTTCGTCAAAAATAGTGATGAAATTTTTTACGAAAATCATATACATCAAAAAATTTCCGTCAAACCTAAAGACAAAATTAGAGACGGAACCAGATTTTGCCACAATCACTAACATAAATTTTGTACGAAAAAAAAAATCAATCAAAATTATTGATAGAACCTAAATTGCGTCGAAACTTTTAACAAAAATATTTCCGTCCAAAATTTTGATGAAACACATTTACATCGAAAAGTTTCGACGTGAAACAATTACGTCAAATTTTTTTACAAAAACTATTTCTGTAAAAAAATGTGAGGAATATTTTTTTTTTCAAAATTCTTTACGAAATCTAAATTTTGCCAAAATATTTCACAAAAAAACATATTCATCAAAAATTTTGACGAAAAATTTCAACGAAACACATTTCTATCGAAAATTGTTGACAAAAAATATTTCATCAAAATTTTTAATCGAATTTAAATTCCCCCTAAAGTTTTCGACGAAAATATTTTCGTTAAACATTTTGGCAAAAAAATGTCAAAATTTTTAACGAAACACATTTCCTTAAAAAATTTTCGACGAAAAATATTTCCGTCAAGTTTTTTGATAAAAAAACATTTCAATCAAATTTTTCAACGGAACGCATTTATGTCAAAAAATTTCAACAAAAAATATTTTCGTAAAAATTTTTGACGAAAAATATTTTGACAAGAAAAATATTCTGTCAAAATTCTTTACAGAATCTAAATTTCGTCGAAAGTTTCGAATGAAACATTTTCCTTAAAATTTCTAACAAAACAATTTCTGTCGAAATTTTCGTCAGAACACATTTCCATCGAAATTTTGAACGGAAAACGTTTCGTCAAAATTTTTGACAGAATTTTTTTTTCGTTTAAAACATTTGATAGAAAATAAATTTCTTCAAAAATTTCGATAGAAAATTTATTTTTGTAAAAATTTTCATTAGTTGAAAAATTCCGTCGCTTTTCAACGAAAAATATTCTGACGAAAAAAATAATTTTGTGATGAAATTTTCATCATTTGCAACATAAAAATTTCATCGAAAATATGATTTTTTTGTGTTGTGAAAAGTACATAAATAATTTTGTTAGAAATTTTTAATTTAATTTAATTTATAAAATATAATAATTATATTAATTTAAAAAAAAGGGTAAAATAGTAAAAATATCTCATTAACCCTCCTTAATCCTCCTTTACCATTTTTTTAACTCTCAAACAAGGGAAGGGAATATCCTTCAATTTCCTCCCCTTCCTTCCCCTCCCTCCCATTTGGATCCCCTTCCTTCCCCTCCCCTCCAAACTCCCAGACAAAGCCTAAAGGAAAATTTAAAGGAGGGAAGAGATTGAAGGAGAACTGTAGATCAAAGAAGAGAAGTTCGAACTAAAAGCCTAGATGAAAAGACAATTTAAATTGATGCAATACTTTTGTTTTGTGTGTAAATTGATCAATATATAGTACATTTCCTTATAATAGCTTAGGATATTCACATGCCAGACAATCGAAACAACTGCAAAATTTATATCAGAGATTTGAGCCCCAGATGATCAAGATTAATATGGAAACAAAAAATTTGTATATACCAATTCAAAATAGGTTAGTTTTGGTTTTAGTCAGGAAAAATATCAGTGTTGGTCTATCATATGCTAGACAACAACAGAAAATTATTCTTGAAATACTAAGCAGGTTTGGCATCATTAACTTGTCACCAATATGAATTCCCAAACAAGGCTAAATAATTATATTCATTTTACATGTTTTTATTTTAATCCTATGATGCTATGACAGCCTCTTCTCTTTTTCTCTCTCCTTGTTTTTTTTTGTCTTTTTTCCAGCATCACGACCTTAAGGAACATGCAATCCACTATTTAACTCGTGGAGGTGCTACGGTTAAGTGTTTGACTGTAATGAAAAAATTTGTATACCATGTCAAATTGCAGAAAGTTTGTAGGTTTCTGAGTATGTGAAGGTATAATAAGGAAAAATTGCATTATTGTTGTAAGCTACACTTATTAGAGAAGGGACAAATAAGTGCTTGCATATAAAAAAGTAAGATCTACAGATAGGAGACACATTTGGTAGGCCTATTGGTGATGGGGATAAAGTTTTGATATATAGGCCTCCTTTCATTCTTCACCAACATTCTATGATTGCTCTCAGGGTTAGGGTCCTTCAGATATCTTCTGTAGTGTCTATTAACTCACTCTGTTTTTCCCAGCTGCATTGGCATATTCGACAATCAGTTGGTGCAAGATAGACAATTGATTAATGGGCAAAGTGGTAGAAATCTGGTTTCACTTTTTCAAGATAGTTCAACTGTTTTGTAATTGCTGATGTAGACCTTTTAAATGTTTACCAAATGCAGCAGCTTCAAATGTTTTGCAATTAAAATATTAACACCTCCTGCAATTGTAAAAGCTCTTTCAAGTTACAACTCATTTTGCAGTGGCAAGCAAATTGTTCATCATGCTCTTGCTGTCTAATTTTGACTATGATTTTCCTTCAAATGGTGTTTTTGCCAGTGTCTCGTGGAACATTTTCAAGGGAAAAATCTAGAATTCTTGTATGCTGCTCAGAAAGCTCTTTGCGAATGGTTATCAATGACAGGTTTTATAGTTGATGCTTTTGGACAAGTTTTTCGCAATATTCAGAGTTTACCTGACAAATATGTATTCAAGGAAAATACTCTCATTTCTAAGTTTAAGGCTAGAAGCAAAGGTAATTTACTGAAATTAGTACAACATTCCATATGCCTTGGCCTGCAACATACTCTGGTTCGCTTGGAATAGTCACAAGAAGGAGCTTGAGTCAATCTAAATGTTTTCTGGTACTCTTGAATCTGTTAAGCCTTACACTCCATATGCTGTGGTTGAAAGCTCTTTTTTGACGGGGTTGAACCCACTTAAATGTTCTGTTCATTCAGTGACAAATCGTGATATATAGCTCTTCCACTGACAATGCAGACCTTCCCATGAATATGATGGAACTGTCGGAAATTTATATGGTAATTAGCTTATTCTGTTTTCTTATGATTCTGAGGAGGACTCATCTTCTGATAGCTGTTTTCAAGAGTATACAATAAACCAGTTGGAGCCCTTTCTGCTAGTGCTATTTCTGAAATTGCATACAGCGCTTTGGGTCAACCAGTTAGTCTACTTGAAACTTCACCTTTGCTGAATTTAAAAATGTCCTGAGTGTATGGGAGAGCTTGGTGTTCCACTCACCAAGAAGAAAGGCTTTGATGAGGTTAGTTGTCTATGAGATTTTCCTCTCGGTTTGTCCGGTTAAGTTGGAAAAATCTTTATTATCTTTAAGTTGGATTTGTGTTAATTTAGTTGCTAATGCTGTGTTGTTAATATATAATACTATTTACAGCAATTAACTAAAAATAAAATAATATAATTGTTTAAACATCTCTCAAAAAGTATTAGTATTAGTATGGAAGGTGTATTAGTATTAGTATCTTGGATTTCCATTACTCAAAGATTTATATTCCTATGCAACACCCTCCTATAATACCATCACGCTAATATTTTTTTTTTTTTTTAAATAACTCCAATCTTTCACCTTTTTCGGTTTTTCCTCCTTCAACCACCTCGACCAACTAGTGATTCTAGAAATAAAAGAAAGGTTCCGGTGCATGCCCACGTTCTTGCCTTCGAAGGTTCACAACAAATTTTACCATGGTTTCTGCATGTATTACATATGGCCTCTATTTCATTATAGATCTTCGCTCATAAGGTCACCAAGGTTATAAACCACTTTCTTGAGGAAGCGTTTCCACCGCGTGAAGTAAGGGTTCTTCTTGAATTGCGATTTGATTGGTTTCCACACTTTCGATTACGCACGGCATTTTTGGTAATCAGCTAAATATTTTAATTATTAAATTATTACGATTATTTGTAAAAACTTTTTTAGCTATGTATTATATGGTATATAAAAAAATTAGATTGTCAATGAGGGAAAAGAGACGCCTAAGAAAACAAAAACAAGATACGCAATGTGTGGTCTATTGCTTATAGAAGAGAAAGAACAATCGTTTTTCTCTCTCTTTTCCCTGCGTGACCAACTTGCATACATGATTTATATTTTTTTGGATTAATACTTGGATACATGATCATTGTGTGTAACTATTTATAAAGTGTGTAACTATTCATCTTCCTTTATACAATTAAAAATGTGTATAGCTTTAATTGTAGCATTAAAATACCATTAAAGAAATTATAATAGTTTACATAATTAACGTGCTACATATTTAGTGATACACAATTAACGTGCTACATATTTATAATTTTAACAAATTTCTCTTATTTGGGTGTTTCTTAACCCAATGTATTCATGCCATTTGTCTCCTTCCACTAAATTCCCTAATTTAATAGACACACAATATGGTGGATTGGCAGTGAATTGTTTTTATGTGTGAGTGTTTATATGTTTTGTTAAGTTTCCGTCAGTATCCTAATAAAAAAAAAAAAAAGGATGGATATGTTTTCTGTTTAGTCAAACACACTCTAAGTTTGAATATTTTACAAGATAAAAAATATTACAATACAATTTACAAAGAGTAAAATATGCAAACTTAGAGTGTGTTTGACTATAAATACAGTTGAGTTACGTAGTGGTTTTTTATGTTATTATTAAGAATTTTGCGATATTCTCTTCTGTTTAGGACGCAAGTGTTTTGGAAAGGATAATGTAAATTGTATTGTAATATTTTTTGTCTTGTACATTGTTTCACACACAATGTTTTTTATATGATTATTGAATTTGTCATTTTCGACCTGTAGGCTTTATCTCTTTAAATAAGAGATAAAGCCTACAGGTATGATTATTCTTCCTCTTTTTACTGTTATGTTGTCACTGTGCACACATATCACCCCTTTGGTGAAAGATGTTCTTTAATCTTTTGTGCACAGTGATCCGCTAAATTCAAGGGTATCTAATTCATAGATACCATAGAGAGAGTATCTAGATCCAAAAGAAATTCACTAGCCCATTGGGCTAGACATCTCTATCTTCGGGACAGAACATTGGTGTTGTCTGTGGGGAACGTATAAATTGTTACTCCCACGATCAAGAATGGTGGTTCACACAAGGAGTAGTAGCCAATTGCCGCCACATCCAAATCTATCGTCGAATCCTGTTTTGGAGGAGGTAAATCAACCTGAACATGAGGCGGCACCAGATTATGATGCAATTCATGTAAGCGAAGATGTCTCGGGCACAGCCTCTACGCCGACTCCGACAAGTAATCCTCAAAATCAAACAGTGCCTCTCCAACATTAACCTGCAGATCCAGAAGCTCACCTTACACAGACCGCTTTCAATGCGATGTTAAGGTGGATGGAGGAGATGGAACATCGTAGCAATCTTTAGAGGCAGGAAGATGTTTGAAGGATGCAGGAGGAGATGGAGCGTAATAATAATATCCAAAGGCAAGAGGATATTCGAAAAATGCATGAGCTGGAAGAGCGTCTAATGCAATTCAGATATCTAGAACATGCTGGAGGCCAGGTCTGAGATGAAGAAAATAAAAGAACTGAAAGGCATAAGGAGGATCATCATAGTGAAAATGCTAATGAGCCCAGGAATGCCAATGGTACAAATAATCAAGTCAGGGTTAATGCGGACCATAATTAAGATAATCAAGTCCGGGTTAATGGATCATAACCTGGATAATCAAATTCGAAGGGTTGGAGTTAAAGAAGGACAAGGTGTAGTTAACACTGGCCGAAATTCAATTGCTAATAATCAGGTCCGGATTGAAGTTAATGAAGATCGTGGCCTGGATGAAAATGATCACAATGTAAATACGATAGCTCATAACCTGAATGCTGGAATAGGAAAGAATATAGAGCACAACCAAGGTGAGATGCACCACAACCGGGATATTCAGTTTCAATATAACCGAGATCTGTCTTAAGGTCATGCTGAAGTTGGTGCATATAGAAGGAGGAAATATCGTAGAGGATAATATAATAATAATCCTTTTACTAATGAGATTGTTAGTGCTCCGTTCCCAGAGGAGTTTGACTCGACATAGTTTCTGAAATACGATGGAAGCCAGGATCCACAAGTTCATATAGATATGTTTGATACTGATATGTATATAAGAGGAATTGATGAGCCCATCATTTCCCGGATATTTGATACAACTTTGACTGGAGCATCGTAGACATGGTTCTCACTCTGCTTGCAAATTCGATTAGATCTTTTGAAGATTTTGAAAAGAAGATTTTATTGAACTTTGGAACAAGCAAGAAGCATCTGAAATCCGAGTTTGCGTTTGGCAAAATCTGGCAGCAATCTGGAAAAACTCTCTAGAAAAATTTGGATCGTTTTAAGGATGCAGCATTACAAGTCTCAAGATTACAACAAAATATGTATGTGCAATTGATTGTAGTGGGCTTGGATGGTTCATATTGGCTAGCAAAGTCAATATATAAAGATCCAGTGAGAACACTAGATGATTTTAGAGCTCGATCAAAGAAGTACTTGGAGCTTGAGCAAATGAAAATAGTAAATGCTTCGAGCAAGGAGAGTTAAAATCTAAATTTGAAAATGAAATGTCCAACTCCTAAGGAAAGAAAACGGCCAGGGAATAAAAATTAAAATTTCTAAGGAAGGATCCTGGATGATAGATTCCGGATAGGGAGGTATAAGAGATATACTCCCCTAAATGTATTGCGGTCTCAAATCTGGAGGAAGGTAGCTATGACTGAGATGAAGAAAGTAGAGCGACCTCGGCCTGTGTTCAACAAAGGAGGTTTGGATCAATCCAAATTTTGTACATTTCACAATGAACATGGGCACACTACAGACAAGTGTTGGGATCTTAGAGATGCTGTTGAGAAATTCATCAGAGATGAAAAGATGCGTCAATATATAATCAAGTGGATCCTTTCACTTATTTGTACCATACTTAGCCCATTATTCCCAATGCGGGGCTTTTTATAATTCACACTTGAATTCTCAACAATCTCCCCTTAAGTGTGTGTCCTACAAGTAACAACTCTCGCTCAAGTGGAAGCTTGTTCGAGTATCGATGGGGTTATCAACCAAGAGTGGGCATGTCTTGGTTCCATAACACGGGTTTGGAAGCCTTACAAACCCAAACACCAATCATCATATCCAAATACTCGGTACACATAGGCCAATCACCCATTAGCTCTGATTTTGTTAGGGGCCAAACAAGTAAATCAAGTGCAAATTGAAGTAAACAACTTATAAATAATATCAAGGACATCAGCAACAATAAATTAGCACACAAGACTTTTAACGAAGGAAACTCAATATAGGAGAAAAACTATGGACCTTTATCATAGTCAACCCAAATATTCATTATCATTGAATGATAATAAGGGGTACAATTCATAATATTCTCTCTATATGTAACAACAGAGAAGTCAAATAAAATCAATGTAAAGATTGAAATTAAAAGATAAAAGAAAAAAGGGAAGTCACCAATAATGCTCCAGAGGGGAAAACAAATTTGCCACTCTGGAGTCCTGTAACGCCTTGTGTCGAGCCGATTTGTTAGCATGCTAAATGGTAATAATAGGCTGCATACTTAATTAAAAGTAGCGAAAGACTCAATATAAAGTATCATGATAGTTCTCTTTAATTATGTGACTTAACTTTTAGCTTTATGTTTACTTTATGTAAACATAACTTATTTTTCTATTTATGATCTGTATAGTCCTATACCTGCACAGACTCCATACTTGACAACCCTTGACCATAAGTAATGATCCAATATCTATCCAAAAATAATATCTAGTATTATTTCACATATAGTTTTACGGACAGCATAACGGTTGTAAATTGAACTATCTAGGGATCAAGTCCCACTATATACTTGTCTTGTACCTGATATATGTAACACGTCGTGTGCACCCGGTGTATGAAATATATAAATGGTAATAAGTGCAGCTCAATATATGCAGAAGCTAAATTTTTCCAATTATGAAACTTATCATATTAACCAAGTGGATTTACTTATTCTTTTTCAAAAATCGCCTGTATATAAATTGCAATAAATAACTACACCGAATAACCTCATAATATAGATAATGTATCAAGTCATGGAACTACAACACGTAGATCAGACATGTCCTGATACAATAACACGTGGCATGGACAACCCTCATGCTCACCAAATAAATCAACATAAACAGCAAGTCATGTCTCAAATACAATGGCCATAAAGCATAATAGCAAGAAATAAATCATGATAATATGGCAAGGTGCATGCATCATCCCAACTCAACTCCAGCCTCCTACTGCTAGAGGTCTCAACCCCGGAAGCACCTGTACCTGAAAATGTGCCCCACACGGGGTGAGATCTCTAAAAGAAATCTCAGTAAGACAAGAGGTCCTCAAGGATCTCTCCACCCCAAGCTCACCTACATATGCAATATAAGTTTGAAAAGATAATAACAGTATAATGGAAAATATCCATGCAATGCAGCATATGTCTATGTTATGTGTGTATGCATCCTAGCTACTTGCCAGAGAATAAAAGGTAGGAATTACGTACGTCTACAACCCACAGTACATGGCTCCTCTCTTGTACCTCACCCACGGAGTTACCATCTTGTATGTTTCCACATACTCAGGGATTATCGTCTAGGTGGAACACCCCACATACATAACATATGGCATTAACACTCATATAACAGTTCAATAGCATATTAATATTCTTCACATAATTTCAGAAAACATATCATGCATATAAACCATCCCTCCATGAGATATGGTGGAACCATCAGTGGATAAAATTGAGGACACAAAAGCTTAACTGTAGTGCCAAAATCCATATCCAAAGGCTCGGTATACACAGACACACCCACAGTCACACAATCCGACAATTGCAATCTGATTTGTATTAACACATAATTAATATTCAGAAATCCCAAATTTCATATCCATTGAGCAATGTTTTCTCTTTTGATTAGTGCCTTACATCCTTTCAAAATCATAACTATCGCACATTAACCCTCACTAGTATTGATATTAATATTTCTCAGCAGTAACACTGACTCCTTAAGGTATCATACCCAAATGGGGACTTTTCCACGCATCAGAACTGGTTTCTGGTCATTCTAACATGGGGTAATCGATTACTCCACACGGTAACTGATTACCGTGAATAGGGTAATCGATTACCACGCGGACAGAACACGAAATCTACAAAATTTTCTGCATAATCTGTGGGTTCAATGGTTTCCAAGGGTCCAAGGTTCAATTTTTATCAAAACAGCAGTTCAACTTACATGTTTAAACATCATGGTACCATATTTTACAAGTATCATTAATAATTCCACACTTAACTTCACAAACTAACTCATTTTCAAGAAACTACAAAGGAAATGACTTGTAGTTACCTAGGGACCTTTGAAATCAAAAAAATGGTGAAACTTTGAGGACTTTGGAGGTGCTCCAAGCACTGACTTAGTGGTGCACGAAAATCTCACTCTAATGTAGGTTCTTTCCTCACAAAGGCTGGTTCTTAGAGCTTTCTAGAGGGTCTCCAAGGCTCACACACTAAGAACAACCAAAGTCAGCCCTTACTCATGGAATACAGAAACTAAAAAGTCTCAAGACCTAGCCTTTACCTCACAAAACTCAAGTTTTACAAGGTTTAATGGTATAGAAGTGGAGAAATAGGAAGAAAGGTGGGTTCATGATCAAGTTCCATGCACAAGGCTCAAGCTCTCATGGAGGAAGAAGGTGGCAGCCATGGAATCAACCTTGGGATCAGAAAAATTGACCTAGGGTTGAGTGTAAGTGACTATTTATATTAGTGTCCCCACTAATCAATAGTATTAGTTCTAATAGTTTCACTAATCATTTTTCCACCAAACTTAATATTCTGAACCTAGACATTTTCCTAGGAGTTATCATATTTTTCTTATAATCTTTTGGAATACTTCGTGGTACATATTTATACCGTGAAGCTGATAACTCATATTTTATTACACTTATTTGTTACTCTTGATTAGTATTTTTAGAATTTATTTGAATAAAATAATGATGTTTTGAGTTTATTTACATTTTTAGTTTTTGATTGGGTTTAATTTATTTTCGTCAGAATTTTTCAGCTTTACGTTACTTCTGTATTTTGGCCATATCTTGGTCCACAGTTGTCGGATTGACTCTGTTCTTGTTGGGTTTTTCAGATAACACAGAGGAATACAATTCTTATGAAGAGCTCGAAGCCCAATTCGGATTGCAAGCTAGTCTACTTCTTGCGCCAAGTCGGACACGTTTTGCTGAAGTTTTATTTTATTTTATTTATTTTATTCCGTATTTTAGACATATGGGCCGGTCAGAACTGAACCCTAAGCCGCTTTGAGTAAAGGTATATGACGGCAGAGTAGGAAACATTGGATGCATTCTGTAATTTTCAAAATTGAGGATCAAAGTATTTTCTCTGAAGCGTTCTTCATCTTTTTCTTCTTCTTCTTCTTTTTATTTCAATCATGTTTACCTTAGCCATGCGAGGCTAAGAACCTTTTAATCAACCTAAGGGTAATGGATTCCATGGATTACTCTTGAGGATCTGCGTTTATTTCAAATCAGTTTTGTTTCCCTTCCCAACTCAGATTGATATCGTGCGATCGTGGATATTCAATCTGAGGTTCGCGATTGCGATTATGGAAAGGGATTAATCATCAGATTTGATGATTAGGTTGATTGACCCTATGACCTTAAATCAAGCGGGCTGATACTCTGCGATTGTATGAGTAGAAACATCGTCTTTGATCAAATGCTAAGCGATCGCTTAGAGAGGGTTGTCAATTGGAAATAAGGATTCTGATCCGATTGACAAATCAATCACGATTCTGATATCTTCTTATCCGAGGAAAGACGTCCATGGAACCCAAACCTTAGGTTGGTTATTTTTAATTACGAATTTTTATTCCAAATTTATATTCTGCCTTTTTAATTATTGAATCAAAATCCAAAACCCCCCTTTTAATTTTCTGTTCTCATAAGCGATTTTAACCAAAACAATTTCCTTGAGAGACGACTTAGGGTTTCCACTTTACTGCAAATTTTCTGAACCCTAAAGAATTAATTTTTAATTTGCGCGAGTTCGACAGCTTGTGTCAAATTTGGCGCCGTTGCCGGAGAAATTGCATCGGTCTAAATCGTTTTCTGATTCTTGATCATCTTCTTCTTCTTTAATTTTCGTTTCTTTTTCTAAAAAAAAAAAAAAAAATTCTTCAATTTTCATTTTGATTTTTCTTTTTCTGTTTCTGTTTCTATATATTTTTTTATTCTAATTAGTGAATATTAACAGTAGATTAGATTTTGTTAGATTTTGATTAGTTAGATTAGATTTTGTTAGGTTTAGTTTCCTTTTATTTTTATTTTTTCATTTTATTTATTTTATTTTAATTTAATTTAATTTATTTTTATTGTTATTTTTATTTTGGTTCTTTTTGCTCTTTCTTTCCTTTTATTTTATTTTATTTTTATTTTTATTTGTTTTTTATTTTTATTTTATTTTTCCTAATTCTTTATTTTTTTTTATTTTTTTTATAATTTAGGAAGTTTTGTTATAATTTAGGAAGTTTTGGTCACAATAAAAAAAAACATGGATAATAGAAGCTTAAGGCAATTGACTGCACCTGATGTTAAGTATCAGTCTTTTTGCATTCGTTATCTTGATACTGGTTTTAAACTTAAGTCTGGTCTTATCCATTTGCTTCCCAAGTTTCATGGTCTTGCAGGTGAAGATCCATATAAGTATTTGAAAGAGTTTCATGTAGTCTGCAACACAATGAAACCGCAAGGAGTTGATGAGGAGCAGGTCAAACTGAGAGCCTTTCCTTTTTCCCTCGATGGAGGAGCTAAGGATTGGCTGTACTACCTTCAGCCTTCATCTATCGAAACTTGGAATGACATGGCCAGATTGTTTTTGGAGAAGTTTTTTCCGTCCTCAAGAGCCACTTCAATCAGAAAGGAGATAAGTGGCATAAAACAAGCAAATGAGGAAAACTTGCATGAGTATTGGGAGCGGTTTAAAAGACTTTGTGCAAGTTGTCCACATCACCAGATTCCGGAGCAATTGCTGATTGTCTACTTCTATGAGGGATTGCTACATATGGATAGGAACCTGATTGATGCTGCCAGTGGAGGAGTTCTTGTTAACAAAACACCCAATGAAGCTAAGGCGTTGATCTCAAACATGGCTGCAAATGCTCAACAGTTTGGAACGAGAGCCAATAGCAGTGTTGTGTACCAGGTGCAAGAAACTCCGACCCAGCCTTCAGCAGTGGCATCAAGTGCTGACAATCAGCAAATTGAAAATAGACTTGATGAATTGGCAACCATGGTGAGACAGTTGGCAGTTACCCAGACAGTCCAGACTTCTGTTCCACAGTTCGGCAATCCATGTGGCATATGCAGTGATCATTTTCACTCCACTGATGCTTGCCCTTCTCTACAAGAGGGCTCCATTCCTGCAGACCAGTCAGTAGCTGCAGTCTTTCCTGGGAAACCACAGTTCCAGCAGCAGCAGAGTAATCCATTCTCCAACACTTACAATCCTGGCTGGAAGAATCATCCCAACCTCAAATGGAACCAGAATCAGCAAAATGTTCCATATCAGCAGAGTCAACAAAATTTTCCATACCAACAGAAGCAGCAGTTCATTCCACAGCAGAGACAAAACTTCCAGCAACCTGCTCCTCAACAGTTACAACAACAACCACTAGTGCAGCAGCAAAACAGTGTTAGTGGTCCTTCGTTGGAGGACTTAATGAAACAGATGGCCACCAACAATCTGGAGTTTCAACAGAGGAAAGAATCCACAATCCAGAATTTGCAGACACAGATCGGGCAATTGGCGACATCAATGAACCAGGCCCGATCTTCCAGCAGCTCCCTTCCATCCCAAACAGTTCCAAATCCAAAAGGAAGCGGAAATGTGAGTGCTATTGCTCTGCGGTCTGGAAAGCAAATGGAGGAGCCAAACCAAGCTGTTGTTGAGTCATCTAAGGGAGGTGACACTAGCTCCAAGAAGCAGAGCACTGATACATCTGATGTCCATATCCCTCTGCCTTTCCCTCAGAGAGCCACTCAGTCCAAGAAGCAATCAGCAAAGGCTCGAGATAAAGAGATACTTGACACCTTCCGAGAAGTTGAGGTGAACATCCCTCTTCTGGATGCAATACAGCAGATTGCGAGATATGCCAAGTTTCTAAAGGAGTTGTGCACCAACAAGAGAAGACTGAAAGGAGATGAGCAAGTTAGCCTGAGTCAGAATGTATCAGCACTCATCCAGCCTATGCCTAAAAAATGTCAAGATCCAGGGACATTTACTATTCCTTGTGTAATTGGCAATTCTGTTTTTCATGATTGCATGCTAGACTTAGGGGCTTCCATTAATGTCATGCCTGAATCTGTATATAAGTCTCTTGGACTTGGTCCTTTGCGTGCTACTAGTATTGTGGTTACATTAGCTAACAGGAGTAGTATTCACCCATCTGGTTTGATTGAGGATGTATTGGTCAGAGTTAATAATCTGATTTTTCCTGCTGACTTCTACATTTTAGAAATGGAGAGTGAGACTGCTACTAATAGATCACCAATTATACTTGGTAGGCCTTTCATGAGAACAGCTAGAACAAAGATAGATGTTCATTCTGGTACTCTATCCATGGAATTTGGTGATAGCATTTTACATTTTAGTATATTTGATTCCATGAAGCATTCTAAGGTTCAGGTTGATCATTCAGTTTCATGCATAAAAGTGATTCATGATGTGGCTGATAAGGTTGATTTTGAATTGATTAGTGATTGTGCATTACCTGTGGATTATGACTTGCCTATTAATGTTAATTCTGAATGTGTACTAAATGCGAAGTTATGCAAGACTCCCCATTCTGGTAATGATTTTGATCCTAACTCTCATGGACCCAAGATGAAATGGGTACCAAAAAGTTCTTCCTCTATTTTTAGTATGCAGAAAAGTTTGCATAAGGTTGGAAGAAAGGATCAAGAGAAGAAGAAATACACACAGAAAAGAAAGCCCCCAAAGTTGCGTGATAAGCAGATGGGGAAGACTTGCACAATGATTTGCCATCACCTCAAAGTTGTTAATGAAGGACCCCAGAAGCAACCTGTGGAGACAGAGGCTCTGCTCATTGATGCTACTTATCCTCCTTAGGGAGTTCAGGGAGTCTTCTTCCCTCTTTTTCTTTTCTTTCTGTTATTTGCATTTTTCTTTTCCTTTCTTTATTTCAGTCTTTGATTTTCATAGGTAGATTTTCCTTTTCTTTCTGGTTATTATTGAGTGTTACATGGAGTAGACTTAAATCACAGGGTTTGATAGAAATGCTTAGGCTTAGTTCTTGATTCTTGGATTGCATTACTTGCTGCTTGATACTGTGCTGCTGATTGCATGATTTGGTATACCCTTGTGAGGTTTTTGAGCCTGTAGACATGGTCTTAATCTGTAGGCCAGTTTTTCTTTCTTGTGTGATTCTGCTCTTGATTGTTGTCCTATAGAACTTGCTCTGATTCTTTTTGAAACTGCATTTTTCACTTGCATGCATGAATATGATTGAGGCATTCTTTCTTTCTTTACCCACTTTAGCTAGATAGCCATCCCTTATATTATTATCCCTTGGTGAGCCCTTTTGAGCCTTTATATCCGTTATTTCTTAAGCCGCATTACCAGCCTAAGTGAAAAACCAATTAATTCCATACCTTGGAGTTTTACTGAAAAGATGAAAAAACAAAAAAACAAAAAACAAAAAAACAAGAAAAAAAAACAAGAAAAAAAAAAGTGTTTATCATTTTTTATGTAAGTGAAAAATATGTTTAACATAAAGCTGAAAAATTCTGACGAAAATTTTGCATTCAAAACATCATTATTTTATTTAAATTTTACTAATTAACAAATTGTAATGATAATTTTGATTTTTTGTTGTTTTTTTCTCTCAAGTGTATCAATTAATTCAGTATATCACTTGTTTTTATGCAGGGTTGTATTATTGGTTACTTAGGCTTGTAATGCGGCTTAAGAAATAAAGGATATAAAGGCTCAAAAGGGCTCACCAAGGGATAATAATATAAGGGATGGCTATCTGGCTAAAGTGGGTAAAGAAAGAAAGAATGCCTCAATCATATTCATGCATGCAAGTGAAAAATGCAGTTTCAAAAAGAATCAGAGCAAGTTCTAGAGGACAACAATCAAGAGCAGAATCACACAAGAAAGAAAAACTGGCCTACAGATTAAGACCATGTCTACAGGCTCAAAAACCTCACAAGGGTATACCAAATCATGCAATCAGCAGCACAGTATCAAGCAGCAAGTAATGCAATCCAAGAATCAAGAACCAAGCCTAAGCAGAAATTTCTATCAAACCCTGTGATTTAAGTCTACTCCATGTAACACTCAATAATAACCAGAAAGAAAAGGAAAATCTACCTATGAAAATCAAAGACTGAAATAAAGAAAGAAAAGAAAAATGCAAATAACAGAAAAGAAAAGAAAAAGAAGGAAGGAGAATAAACATCAATGAGGAGCCTCTGTCTCCACAGGTTGCTTCTGGGTCCTTCATTAACAACTTTGAGGTGATGGCAAATCATTGTGCAAGTCTTCCCCATAAACTTTGGGGGCTTTCTTTTCTGTGTGTATTTCTTCTTCTCTTGATCCTTTCTTCCAACCTTATGCAAACTTTTCTGCATACTAAAAACCTTTAGAGGAAGAACTTTTTGGTACCCATTTCATCTTGGGTCCATGAGAGTTAGGATCAAAATCATTACCAAAAATGGGGAGTCTTGCATAACTTCACATTTAGTACACATTCATCAATTAACATTAATAGGCAAGTCATAATCCATAGGTAATGTACAATCACTAATCAATTCAAAATCAACCTTATCAGCCACATCATGAATCACTTTTATGCATGAAACTGAATGATCAACCTGAACCTTAGAATGCTTCATGGAATCAAATATACTAAAATGTAAAATGCTATCACCAAATTCCATGGATAGAGTACCAGAATGAACATCTATCTTGGTCCTAGCTGTTCTCATGAAAGGCCTACCAAGTATAATTGGTGATCTATTAGTAGCAGTCTCACTCTCCATTTCTAAAATGTAGAAGTCAGCAGGAAAAATCAGATTATTAACTCTGACCAATACATCCTCAATCAAACCAGATGGGTGAATACTACTCCTGTTAGCTAATGTAACCACAATACTAGTAGCACACAAAGGACCAAGTCCAAGAGACTTATATACAGATTCAGGCATGACATTAATGGAAGCCCCTAAGTCTAGCATGCAATCATGAAAAACAGAATTGCCAATTACACAAGGAATAGTAAATGTCCCTGGATCTTGACATTTTTTAGGCATAGGCTGGATGAGTGCTGATACATTCTGACTCAGGTTAACTTGCTCATCTCCTTTCAGTCTTCTCTTGTTGGTGCACAGCTCCTTTAGAAACTTGGCATATCTCGGAATCTGCTGTATTGCATCCAGAAGAGGGATGTTCACCTCAACTTTTCGGAAGGTGTCAAGTATCTCTTTATCTCGAGCCTTTGCTGATTGCTTCTTGGACTGAGTGGCTCTCTGAGGGAAAGGCAGAGGGATATGGACATCAGATGTATCAGTGCTCTGCTTCTTGGAGCTAGTGTCACCTCCCTTAGATGACTCAACAGCAGCTTGGTTTGGCTCCTCCATTTGCTTTCCAGACCGCAGAGCAATAGCACTCACATTTCCGCTTCCTTTTGGATTTGGAACTGTTTGGGATGGAAGGGAGCTGCTGGAAGATCGGGCCTGGTTCATTGATGTCGCCAATTGCCCGATCTGTGTCTGCAAATTCTGGATTGTGGATTCTGTCCTCTGTTGAAACTCCAGATTGTTGGTGGCCATCTGTTTCATTAAGTCCTCCAAAAAAGGACCACTGACACTGTTTTGCTGCTGCACTGGTGGTTGTTGTTGTAACTGTTGAGGAGCAGGTTGCTGGAAGTTTTGTCTCTGCTGTGGAATGAACTGCTGCTTCTGTTGGTATGGAAAATTTTGTTGACTCTGCTGATATGGAACATTTTGCTGATTCTGGTTCCATTTGAGGTTGGGATGATTCTTCCAGCCAGGATTGTAAGTGTTGGAGAATGGATTACTCTGCTGCTGCTGGAACTGTGGTTTCCCAGGAAAGACTGCAGCTACTGACTGGTCTGCATTTGCCACATGGATTGCCGAACTGTGGAACAGAAGTCTGGACTGTCTGGGTAACTGCCAACTGTCTCACCATGGTTGCCAATTCATCAAGTCTATTTTCAATTTGCTGATTGTCAGCACTTGATGCCACTGCTGAAGGCTGGGTCGGAGTTTCTTGCACCTGGTACACAACACTGCTATTGGCTCTCGTTCCAAACTGTTGAGCATTTGCAGCCATGTTTGAGATCAACGCCTTAGCTTCATTGGGTGTTTTGTTAACAAGAACTCCTCCACTGGCAGCATCAATCAGGTTCCTATCCATATGTAGCAATCCCTCATAGAAGTAGACAATCAGCAATTGCTCCGGAATCTGGTGATGTGGACAACTTGCACAAAGTCTTTTAAACCGCTCCCAGTACTCATGCAAGTTTTCCTCATTTGCTTGTTTTATGCCACTTATCTCCTTTCTGATTGAAGTGGCTCTTGAGGACGGAAAAAACTTCTCCAAAAACAATCTGGCCATGTCATTCCAAGTTTCGATAGATGAAGGCTGAAGGTAGTACAGCCAATCCTTAGCTCCTCCATCGAGGGAAAAAGGAAAGGCTCTCAGTTTGACCTGCTCCTCATCAACTCCTTGCGGTTTCATTGTGTTGCAGACTACATGAAACTCTTTCAAATACTTATATGGATCTTCACCTGCAAGACCATGAAACTTGGGAAGCAAATGGATAAGACCAGACTTAAGTTTAAAACCAGTATCAAGATAACGAATGCAAAAAGACTGATACTTAACATCAGGTGCAGTCAATTGCCTTAAGCTTCTATTATCCATGTTTTTTTTATTGTGACCAAAACTTCCTAAATTATAACAAAACTTCCAAAATAAATTATAAAAAAAATAAAAAAAAATAAAGAAAAAAAATTAGGAAAAATAAAATAAAAATAAAAAATAATATAAAATAAAATAAAAAAAAATAAAAGGGAATGATTGAAAAAATAAAAAAATCTAGTCTCTAACAAAATCTAATCTAAAATACTAACAAAATCTAATCTACTGTTAATATTCACTAATTAGAATAAAAAAAAATATATATAGAAACAGAAACAGAAAAATCAAAATCAAAATGAAAATTGAAGAATTTTTTTTTTTTTATTATAAAAAGAAACGAAAATTAAATAATAAGAAGATGATCAAGAATCAGAAAACGATTTAGACCGATGCAATTTCCCCGGCAACGGCGCCAAATTTGACACGAGCTGTCGAACTCGCGCAAATTAAAAATTATTTTTTATTAGGGTTCAGAAAATTTATAGTAGAGTGGAAACCCTAAGTCGTCTCTCTCAAGGAAATTGCTTGGATAAAAATCGTTTATCAAAACAGAAATTAAAAGGGGGGATTTTGAATTTTTGTTGAATAATTAAAAAGGCAGAATATGAAATTGGATTTAAAATTCGTAATTAAAAATAACCAACCTAAGGTTTGGGTTCCATGGACGTCTTTCCTCGGATAAGAAGATATCAGAATCGTGATTGATTTGTCAATCGGATCAGAATCCTTATTTCCAATTGACAACCCTCTCTAAGCGATCGCTTAGCATTTGATCAAAGACGATGTTTCTACTCATACAATCGCAGAGTATCAGCCCGCTTGATTTAAGGTCATAGGGTCAATCAACCTAATCATCAAAT
>NW_026895825.1:5000-18629 GCF_033153095.1 Gastrolobium bilobum | reverse complement strand
AAGAGAAAGAAAAGCATGGAATCAAGTAAAATTTAAGATATATTTTATCTTTTTAGATTTCCTATAAGATAAATAAATATTTTTTGTTGAAGATTTAGATTAGAATTGCATTACTTAATAGAATAAGATATTTAAGATTTACATATTTTTTATTTAAAAAAACAGAAATCTTATTTTTGAAAATTGCATTTAAAATTTCATTCAAGGATAAAAGATTTGTGGTTAGTTTTTGAAAAAGATTTCAAATTTCAAATTTATATCTTTTGGCTTTTTAGGAGAGAGAAAATATTATTATTATAAATACGGCTTATTGGATATTATTCAATAGAGGAGAAAATATAAGAGAGAGAATAGAGAAAATACAAAAGAGAGAGGAAAAAAATACAAGAAAAAAGAAAAATTAGAAAATACAAGAGATTGAAAGAGAATTAAATTTTCAAGATTATAATTATTTCACGAGGATGATGCCAGTTCTTTTTTTTTTTTTTTTTGTAAATAAAGAGGGGCTAAGCCCCAGAAACAGAAAGAAATTACAAATCAGAAACTAACAAGCTAGACATATTTCTAGCATCAGCAACTATAAGTTCCATCAACTGAGGAGGATGATCTTTAAAAATCTTGAAATGGAGATTATTAGTCTGCCCAGCTTTAGCTAACCAATGAGCACATTTGTTGTTTTCTCTCTTGGTATGAACAAGATGAATAGTCCAATCTGCTTTTAACCATAATCTCAATATGCTTTTTGTAATAGAATGACTCCACCTCCAACAAAGTTCAGTCATCCTTAGTTCTCCTTACTACGCCTACTCTCAATTAGATCACCCCGCTCTCTACAAAAAGAACCTCTGAAATAATGTAGCCAGTTATGACTACTTATAATCAACAGAAACATTCTGAGCCTCCTTATCAAATTAACAACAAAGATCTTCACTACTACGCTTTGCCAAATTTAAAAATACACAACAGAAAGGCACATTGACTTAAATTTGACCTTATGCAAGAGACAAAGTTATACATTAGCAACATTGAACTAGCACATCAATTGAACACAAAAAATAACAAAAAAATTAATTATTAACAATCGGTCACTTTGTGTGTTAACATACCAGAATAAAACTTTAAATCACAATCATAACCTGTCCAAAACCTTAAAAGGCTTGGATCTGATGCTAAATCGAACCTCTTTACCCAACCAATTTCTTTGCTAGCCTTTCAATGTACTAAATACGAACTATAATTTTCTTGCTTTCCTCTTTTTTTTTCCACAACCGTTGGAATAAACCCAATATCACACACACGGTCGTGATTTAAACAGATAAAGGGAAGAGAGATTTACATAGTAATTTACGTGATTCACCCAAAATAGAATGTCTGTACTATATTCTCTCTATCAAAATTCATTATAAGTCACTTAGTTTATAAGAATATAAATAGGATTTAGAAACTCTAACATCAGCTATTCATGGGCGCAAATCCAAATTATTAAGAAAAAAATATAATAAGTCAGAGGCGTACAATAATACCAGATATCTAAAAAAAATTATAAGTGTCCAAATACCTTGTCAAAGAATAAGAAAAATATAAAATGGACACCATTTCTAAAAAAAATTAGAAAATAGTGTCAAGACAATTGTAGATACATAAATCCAACAGCAAAGACAAGAATAGGACATAAATGAATTATAATAATATAGTAAGATGTCAAAAAGTCATTGACTCGTGAAATCTAAAATAACACTAATAGATTATACAGAAAGTGCCTTCACTCTCAACTTGTGGAACGATAGTTGAAAATTATAAGTCCTGGAAATCAATTTTGTACAGTATGGAAAAAATTACTATTATGCAATATAAGAGTAGTTTTATCTCCAATAGATCCATTGAAAATTGCGACACTTTTTTTTATTTTTTTTCCTTTTTTTTTTTAAATTGTGGGTCCTGTCACATGTGTGTCTACAACATGAAAGAAGATCTCTCATACAACATGAGATTAGATGAACCCGTACGATATATATATATATATATATATATATATATATATATATATATATATATATATATATATATATATGGGAAAAACATTTCTCAAGTAGCTTGAGATAAGTTTATCTCCGGGCTCCGGCTACCCCAAAGCTACGTCGTTTTATTTATTTATTTCCTTATATTATTTGATTCACCTTTGAATGGTTATGATTCCCTTTTTCTCTCTCTTCCTTTATTACCATTAATCCATCTTTGTACGGTTATGATTTAGTAGCCGGAGATAAAATTATCTCAAGCAACTTGAGAAACGATAAGCCCTATATATATATATATATATATATATATATATATATATATATATATAGGGTTTGTTTTTTCTAAAGTTACTTTAGATAACTTTATCTAATGTTTATTGAAACGACGTCGTTTTGGGGCAGAAATCATGGTAATTTTGTAATTTTAATTTATTTCAGGGTTATAATAGTCTTTGTCATTCTAATTTTTTAATTTTTCAACCCCAAAACGACGTTGTTTCGATGAACATTAGACAAATTTATCTAAAGTAACATTAGATACTTTTTTTCCATATATATATATATATATATATATATATATATATATATATATATATATATATATATATATATATATATATATACATAAACTTGATTGCAAAACAAAAAGAGGATGGCTCATGAATAAGACGAATTATGAATTCATATATAGACTAATTAATAAGTTCGAGAAATCAATTTATGGGGTATACTGGATGGAGATTTTAAAGAAATTTAATGGATTGTTTTTGGGGAAAAATTCATTGGTATTCAATTAGGATTTTAAAGGATTGAAAAAAGTCACAAAGTATCTAATTAAGATTTTAAAAGATTATTTTAGAGTCCGTACAAATCCGGTGATATTCACTCAGGATTTTAAATAAAGAAAAAATAATATTGTGGTATTCAAAAATTTGACAATTTTAGTGGATTTGCTATTGTTGTAGATTTCGTGAGACTTTTTAGTAATAAATATAAATATGATGTCTCTCTCACAAGCTCATCCTAACCCCTAGGAATAGAATTTTTTGAGATTTCTCTATTGCAGTATCTTCTTCTTCCTTTGGCCGGTATACCTGCTCAAAACCGAGTTCTGCCATAGGAGCTTCGTCAAAGCTCAAAAAAATAAATTTTGTAGCAATTTTCATCAAAAAATAACCCAGAAATAACAACCCGACAAGATTCTAATTTAATCCATCTCAAAAATAGCATTTTTTTAGCAATTTTGAGAGCTTTTGAAAGTTTAAAAAATAATTTTTCAAGTTATGGGTCGCGATTTTTTTGGGACAAAAATGTTTTATTTTTGTATTAAAAAAATATAAAACAGGGTAAAAATTACAGGGGAACAAAAAATCACAAACCAATTTTCATTTTACATCAATGAAAAAAGATTGATTTTAAGAAAGATTGAAACTTTCATAATATGAATCCTATGTTTTGTAACAATACATTCATGAACGAAATTTCTTTGCTATAAGAAACAATTTCAAACAATTTTGTGTCAATAAATCACTAAAAACTTGTATTTCAAAAGCCCTAAAGTATTTAAGGTTTCAATGTATTGACTGGAAATAATTTGAGAAAATTTCTAAACTTTCATGTAATAAAACCCAGAAATTCAGATTCAAAATATTCTTATATATTCTTATAATACTCGATGAAAACGTGAATATGATATATGATTAGAAAGCTCTCATCACGTAGAACAAAAACCCCAAAGTTTCCAATATCATGACCTTTAGGTTCTATATGCAAATTTCAAATTATTTTAATAAATAAAAAATTGTTGGTCTTATAATCATATATGCATAGCTCTGATACAAAATAAATAAGATAATTTTCATATCATTGATCAAACCCAAGAGCAGGAACGAGAAGATGCTAATGTGTGGAAGCTAGTATAGATATGTGGAGAGTTGTTGCTTAGTAAGAGATCAAGTTACATCTGATTGAGAAAATTATATTAAATTTTATTTTTTTGATTAATATCATTGCATTTCTTTATTATTATTTTTATTGACTCTTGTAATTTTGAATGCTTCTTAAAAATTCATATGATTTTTTAAAATCTTATAAATCTTCAAATATTATAAATTTTATTAAATTCCTTTAAAATCTTGATTGTAAAAAAAATCTTTAAAGTCACTACAATTCTATATAATATTTTAAAATCTACAAGATTTTTTATCTAAAAATAATCTTTTAAAATCTTAATCCAATACACCCCTCTTAGTATACATGTCTGACTAATTGTAGACTGCGGAGCCTACATGCTGAAGTTATAGTACGTGTTTTATGAAGAAAAGGAAAAAAAAAAGTGATGGCATGGAGAGATCGCTAACCATGGATCAAGTGAGCAATGATATTAAATGGGCTTGGAACACCACAATCAAAGGCATTAGCTGTGCATCGGTCCTTCCACTTTTATGGTATTTAACTTAGTCCATTCTTAACTAATGTAGAATTCTTTCACTCAAAGATTCACACTTGAATTCCTCAAGATCTCTTCCTCAAGTATGAGTCCAGGGGGAGCTCGGGGAGAGACTACTAACCATGGTCCATTGACTAATGACATTAAATGGGCTTGAAACACCACAATCAAACCTAAAATTTTAAAGCATTAGGTGCATAGATCCTTCCATTTTATATATGGTGCTCACTTAGTCTATTCTTAACTAATGTGGGACTCTTTTACTCAATCTTTCACACTTGGATTCCTTAACAAGTCTTACTCATTTTTTTTTGTATTGCATAAGACAATTTGTCTCATATAACATATAAACATATTTCCCCATATATTTTGCAAAAATGTTTCTTTCAACATAACATTTCGGTACAGACATCATAAAGAGTGGGGGAGAGCAGGAGATGATAGGAAAAAGATAAAAAAAAAAGATAAAAAATATTTTTAAAAACCATTATAAAAAATTTCAAAAATAAATTACTGCATACATGCACTGAATTGCTAAATTTGTGTAAATAGTACTATTGTAAACTTTGTGAAAGGAAATGAGATAGAAGAAATTGGCTCAGGAAAATTACATAAAAAAGAAAAATGAAAATGAAAATAGAAAGAAAAAAAAATATAAAAGAGTGATGCATATTTGTTTCCTCTTTATTCTATTACTTTGTTATTTGGCTTCAATCCGTCTACAGGCAAAAGCGTATTAAGATTTTTTTGTGAATTTTTTTTCAACTAAAAGCATATTTGATAAATTTTGCCGGATTAAGGCAATCAAACACATCAAAAGAAATGACGGAACCAGTCTCATCATATATTGTTACGGAACTACTGATCCGCGTTGGATTTACACTCTCACTCACCAATCCCGTCAAACACATTGACGGAACTAGTGAAACAAAATTAATCCTGTATTTGACTGTATCTAATTATTTGATCATACTATTCAACTATGGAACTGCACATTGTTTATCACTAATTTTTCTAAAATATTATATAATACCATGACATGTTAAGTTAACAGAAGATGTACCTCTAACCCACCCTAAAAGAACAACGTGTGTTATTATAAAAATTGAGAAATAGCTCAATTAACTTCAAATCAAGTTTGATAATCAGGTCTTAAAGGCTCACAGATTGGGTTTTTCTTAAAAAATAAAAAAATTAAGTGATAGGACCATTGTTGTCAAAAACTAGTGTAAAAACATAAAAACTTACGTTTTTACTATAGTGGTGCGTGTTAAAACGCAAGTAAAAATGGTCCTTGGTAAAAATTGATAAAAACGCCGTATAAAAACTTACGTTTTTACCGTTTTGTCCATTTTTACTTAAAATGAAAAAAAAAATTAAAAAAAAAGATTTACAAAAAAGAAATAAAAAAAAACCCAATTTCCATTTTTCCCAAATCATATGCACAGTATCTTGATATCTTTTTGTTTGGATATATGTCTTTTATAATCATGTCTTATAAAGCTGCAATTCTATTATAAGTTATGTTATAAGAATCGTTTTGTGTTTTTGGATCATTGTGTGTAGGGGTGTAAATAGGTTAGGCCAGGCTAGGCTTTGGCTTAAATAGGCCAAGCCTGCGTAAAAAAAAAATATCGAATCTAGCCTGTCCTGTTAGCCTGTGTAGGCCCCAAATTATAAGTTTGTCTTGACCTATATTTAAAAAATAAAAGTCTTGGCCTAAGCCTGTTAAATATTCAACAAGTAAAAGAATAACTAAAATAATAGGGAAAAAAGTGTGTCATTTTAAATGACACATCTTACGCCTTTCACTCTCACAAAGAAGTGGGACCCACATCTTTAAAACTTTTCCCTCACTCTCTTTCATGATTTATCTCTTTCTCTCACTTAAAATGACACAACTTTGTGTCTTTTAAAATAATACACATTTTTCCCAAAATAATATTACTTTATTATTCAAAATTATTAAAATAATAATTTTATTTATTTTCTTTAAATAATTAATATGATATAGGCTGGCCTATAGTCTTATAGATCCGAAATGTATAAAAAGGCATAAGACCTATTTTCTAAATAGATTTATTTAAAAGCCTAGGCTTATTCTATTTTATTATTTGTAATAGGTCAAGCCTAACCTAATATAGGCGAGGTCGTAGGCCCCTGTAAGCCGGTCTAGCCCATTTACACCCTTAATTGTGTGCATTGAAAGAAGTGGAACTATATCCTGATGAGCGATGATCCAAAATCTGCAGAGTGTATGAAGCAGTTAGAGCAGATTAGTTACCCATTACTTGATCGAATAACTTCAAAATCTCATGTAATAGTTTTTTTTATAATGAATATCATATCATAGTTTTAGTTTTATCATAATCCCAACCTTAAAAAAAAAAAAAAACCAAAAACGAATTGTTTATAAGCTTGGGCTTGGTAAAAAATGTGTTTAGATCAAGAAATAGCGTGCATAAATAATTTGATGAATCTCAGCTATCACTTTTTCAGGAGTATGTGCAATTTTTTATGTACCGATGTTTCTATACTTTTAAAATATTATTTTTTATGTACCCTGAAGCAGCAATGTTAACAGAAAATTGTACATTTTGTATGTAATATTATTTTTTATGTACCTTGAATTCTTAATCGAAAGCAGCAATGCTAACAGAAAATTGTCTAAACTTGCATTTATTTATTTATGAGTTTTATAAGAGTTATGTTGTAATAAAAGTGATTTTGTAAGAAAAGTGATTGTGTAATGTTATAGAGATTCGTTTTGCGTGCCATTATTTTATTTTATTTTTGCTTCAAACAAAATATTGTGTATGTAGAAAACTTTTTTGTGTCATGTGAAATGATAGATGAAAACCCCTTTCTTTATTTGATAGTTCACATCTTAAATTTTGAGCTTTCCCCGAAAGAGGTAAAAAATATATATGTAATAATTAAGGGTTTTATAAGAGTTATGTTGTAGGAAAAGTGATTCAGTTATGTTATAGAGATTCGTTTTGCGTGCCGGAGTTTTTTTTTTTTTTTGCTGCGGGCCCCACAAAATGTTGTGTGTGTAAAAAAAAATTTATGGTCATGTTAAATGATAGATGATAAACCCGATAATTAATTAGCACGTCCACCATTCAAAGTTGAAGTAATTATGGTACAATACTTAGGACTTGCTGCCATTAACAGTCACATTCGACGCATGACAACATGTCTAGAGTTAAAAGATCTTTTCTTTATCCGATATATAAAATATGGGTTTTATAAGAGTTATGTTGTATTAAAAGTGATTGTGTAATGTTATAGAGATTCGTTTTGCGTGCCGTAGTTTTTTTTTTTTTCTTTAAAACATGCGAGTGAGTCCCACAAAATGTTGTGTGTGTAAGAAAGTTGTTGTGGTCATGTTAAATGATAGATGTAAATCCCATAAAATAAAAGGCAAAACCCAAGATGTAAACACTCCAAACCCAACCATTAATATCTCAAAAGGATCGCGTTAATGCGACATGATGGGTTTATAAAATTGGGAGAGATATAAAAAGCTTGCAAGAACTCTAATGCTTGCATCGTACAGTTAAATGCATCTTACAGTAAGACATAAATTTGAGGTTCGGTACAAAAATCTGTTTCAGGAAATTTGTTGTTAAACTGTCCCTGAGGCCTGAGGCAACCCCATGGATAGAAGGGGAAGCCCAGAGCACTCTAGGAGAAGCGGACAAATCTAATTCCAACTACATCATATCTTCATCCAAAAAAATACTAATTTATAGGTGAACATGAGATTTAACTACAACTAAGAAAACTACCAGGTTACCCCTCTCCTGTACTACTTTGCAACTAACAGCTTCAAACAAAACTAAGGTGCGTTTGTACCAAAAAAAAAAAAAAACTAAGGTGCGAATGTGACCCACAACATTCTGCACAATCAATATGAGAAGACCTCAGCTTGCAATGAGGGAGCAATGTTATTAACATGCAGCCATGTCGGTTCCCACAAACTATTACCTCGTTAGGGACCCGTCTGCACGAGTATTACCTTTGTCTCCATAACAAGCAAGATGTTCTTAAGTAGCTCAGGCAATATCTCTTGAAGCTTCTCACTTCTTTTTTCCCTAAATTTCACCTTCATATACTTTTCCATTCGGCTCAGCACACCTAACCATAATTTGCAGAAGGTCATCAATTTCGATAAATCTTGGAGTAATTGAAGAGAAACTCTAGACAAGAGCCTCATGGCCAAGATAAGCGTGCCTTCCATGTTGCGGTAGCGCTTTTGTGAGTGACCCTGTGCAATTTCAAGCAGGTTATCAAGCACAGTGAAGATCACGAGATCAAAACACTGTAACCACAAACCATGTGGGAGATCAATCCCATCAGCTACTGTCAAGCACCTCAGCAGAGATAATAAAGCATGATTTCTAACCTCTTCTCTATGGTCTAAACAAACTTTCCTTAGTCCCTGTACAAGCCTCAACCACATCTCTCCAATATCCTGGGACAACTTAGACACTTGCTCCTGCTCCATTGCTTCTTTAGCTTCTCTAGTCCACTGTGTCAAGCAATTGACAGACCCTGCCATGAGATCTAGTGCCCGTACGGATCGCTCTGACACTCCAACATGGGATTCAGCAAACTGCCTAGCAGCATCTACACACAGAACATAATTAGCTGGTATCAAATGGGCTCCATCAGACATTATGAACAACAATAAATCAAAACCTGTCTCGTATGCTTCTGGGTGTCTAGCTGTGATGGAAAGTAGTGAAGTAATTGTACGCCATCCTAACAGAGATTTGATATGAGAAGCATTTTCCTTCACAAGGAGACTGACTTCTTGTGTAATCTGCTCACAGTATGCATCAACAACTCGGGCATCAAGCTTCAAGACAAGTTGCAATGACCTCAGAAGTTCATCAGCAATATTCTCTTTGGAGTGAAGCAAACGCTGCTGGCAAATCATCAGGAGTCCCAAAACAGCCTTTTCTACCAGAGCACAAGGCATTACAGTTGACTGAACAATGTTGGATATGTGCTCATACACAACCTGCCAAAGAAGTTCAATCCTATCCCTGTTATTCAAAGTAACCGCAATCAGCAATTTCAGGCAGAAGACTGCTGTATCTTCATCCTCAGATGTGCGTGTGCAGTTTCCTTTCTGAGGTCGACCTGCAGCCCAAATGAGTGCTCTTGCAAGATGCAATACAGATTCAGCTTGCAGAAATTTACTCTCAGTGAATATTCTGTCAATGTGACAGTTCTCTAACTCATCAGCTGCATCACTAGCCACACATGCAGGAACCAGACCTAGCTTGTGCAATCTTAAGATGCAGCCAATAATATTTCTCCAACCTGTGCGTATGTAATCACCATACCTAT
The DNA here is from genome assembly GCF_033153095.1 of Gastrolobium bilobum. Taxonomy (NCBI): domain Eukaryota; kingdom Viridiplantae; phylum Streptophyta; class Magnoliopsida; order Fabales; family Fabaceae; genus Gastrolobium; species Gastrolobium bilobum. The sequence goes on along the minus strand of NW_026895825.1, from coordinate 8,798 downwards.
TCGCAATAGTGAAAACTGTCACAGTTGCAATTCTTGCTTTCATGTCATCTCCAAAGGCAGGGACGGGTTCTTGAACTGATGACGGGTTCAAAAGAGTAGTGAACTTACAGAGAGACACTACCAGATCATCCAGAACATCTTCAAGATGATGGAATGCTGAAATCTTTGCAACAGCTAAGAATCCATCCTTACATGTTTGGTATACCTCTGTGTGTTCAGCATGGTCGAATACAGCAGAGATGGCAGTAATTGTTGGCCGTGACATTATAGCAAACATATCACGATCAAGGTATGCTTTGGAATCAGATACAATAAATGGAGCAGTTTTCTTCGACTTGTGCATAAGATCAATCCAGCGACATGGTGTCAATTCAGGAAATCCGAAACCCTGCTCAGGTGTTGTGCGAATTTCATTCTTACAAATTGAATGGTAAAGCTCTGACAGTAATTCTCGAGGCAGATCATTGCCGTCATTTATGTGCCTATTATTCCTGATAAAATCCTCTTCTGTCATTTTCTTTTTTACCTGCACATTGTGCTGATCCGTATTAAGCATTATAATTGAGTATGATAAAACAAAAGCAGCATCCTTGTTGGCTAGGATATGTGGCGACTGCTCATAATATCTCTCAGAGAAAGCTTCAAGCACCCTCTCTATCTTCTGTGACTCTCCAGGCAGTGTGAAAGTCTCCAAAAACAGACGCAGGGCAGTATCTAAATTCATATCTTGAAAATCAAATGTTCCAGCAAATTCATGAAGAACCTGAACACAAAACTCATCATGATTTCCTAGGAAATCACCAACGAGATTCTTATCCAACCCGGCAGTGTATCTGAAAAAGCAAGCAACCCTAGGCGGATCAAGTTTGTCAGGTAAAATATGTTTTCCTTGGAGAAACTCTAGACCTTTCTTAGGATCACGGTTGAAGTGGTCAGCTCCAATCATCAATTTTCTCTTGATGTACTTGCTTCGGCGGACAAAAGGAACCCAATGATTTGGATCACTATAATTCTCACATTTAACCATCCAGAATGGAGTAAACTCTTCAAGATTAATCACCGGAGAATATTCTGAAGTTAAAGATCCATTGTCTATCCTTTCGGCCATTCCCTCTATAACAGCAATTAGACCATCCAAAGCAAGAATATGCATGGCAGACAATGGACAGTTCATAGGATATGCACTTTTTGACAACAAATTAGCAAGGTCTTCAAAGACATTACTGCAAGTAATGTCACAGTCAAAGTTAGCATACATATCTACCATAAATGTTTTTTGTGAGCAGAAGTTCACAAGGGCCTCCATGGCTACCTCCTGCTGCTGCTGTGAAGCTCCATATCTGTTTTGTGCAAGTCTCACAATGACACAAGAAAAAAATGTTTCTAGCTGCAATTTGAGCTCTGTACGAAGATGATGATACAGGTTGAGAACAATGCTACACACCGTTGAAAGTATAAGGGGGCTCATTGACAAACCAGATTGAATCAGATTACGAAATAATTCATCCTTAATTAAGCTCAGCAAACTAGGGTGACAGCGAATGGAAGGCCCTCCCATTTCTATTGCTGAATTAATTAAAGTTAAGGCAAAGAGTGGCATGTCTTCTTCAAATGGAGTTCCCATATATTCAACAACATTCAGCAAAGAACACAAGAAATGAAATATTTCCACCATGCAGGGAACTCCATATGGTACAGTCGTTGTCACAATGCTTCCATTCCCCAATTGTCTATTTCCAAAAGCATACTCCTCACTTAAGTCCCCATTCTGCAGGAATTATCAACAAAGTCAAGTACTCATTATGTACTAAAAAAAAGACAAGTACTCATTTACAGATGTCCTTAATATCAATTTCAAAATTCAAGTTCCTAATCACGAAAAGGCATTCATTCATTTTAGGCAAGACAATTAACAGACTCCCTTTGAACATTTATAGATTTGACAATTCAAATATGATTATTTGTAACCATCCACAAAGACAAGCTTTCCTCCCACACCAACTATACAAACGCAGACTGCAAAAATGTTTTCTCATTTTACTTTTGTGGGATGGGGTTGAGGAAAGGGAGGATATTAATGGTATGTAATGTTTGCCACACTTTAAAGTCCATGGTATACAATTTACGGGCATAAAATTTAATGGAAATTTTAAATATAATTATGGAAGTGGCAATATTTTAACTAGATAACAGAGAAGTCAAGTTTTTTTTTTAGATGATTTAACAAATTGAAAACAGATACAAATAACTTATATTTCATAATACGAATTTTTGGATAATACGAAAACAATTAATACAAAAAAAAACCCTCCCCTACCTGCTGAAACAATAATCGTGAAAACAAAAATTGTAATTTTTATGAGCCAACATGAATTGCATACCTCTTGTTTCAAAGTAGAGATTGCATTTACCAATGCGTGCTGTGTGTTGTCAACATCTTGAAGGTGCAAAAAAATACACCCAACAAGTTCGTGCATTGTACACCGTGCTATCTGCTGCAACAGCTCACCTTTGGTTCCAGCCTGATGAACTATCCGGAAACAAGTATTGACTATGTTGCAAACGTGTTGGTTACTCAGCATTACAGATGCTTTACTTTTCATACATGCCAGAAGAACTTGAAGTATCTTCGTTAAAACTACTTCTTCTGATGCAGGATCAGTCACCTCAAATCTACAACTAGTGACAACATCAACCACCAAATGCATGGCATCCACAACATTAGAAGTATTTTGATCAATCATATCAAGATTTAAGATCTTGTAAACAGATGACAAAGCAAAACCAGTAATTTGTGCACAAGTCTCATCTGATCGAATCACGTCCAGTAATGGCTGGAGATACAAGGCAGGGTTAATAGCATGCCAAGGATGCTGCCATGAAAAGATTTGTCTCCTTAGTGACTTCAAAGACTGAATCAGAGAGTGCTCCAGCTGATCATCTCCTGACATATAACGTCCTCCCCATCTTACATTTCTTTGCATGACTGCCAAAACAGCACCAATTTCCGAATTGATAATGCATGCTAAAGTTTTGTCAGGATATGCCGCATAACACTCCTTAGACTCCTCTTCTATTGCATTGACACCAGCTTGAAACTTTAGACGTCCCATTTTCACGATATTCTTTGTACTGAAAGGATCTGCTAGAAGTTTAACAAGATGCTGAGAAAAACAAAACCCCTTAGAAAAACATCCTTTGAAGTTCAATGAGAAAATAAATACAGTAAGTTAGGATTTCAACATATTAAATAGCTTAAACAAATCATGAAACACACACACATGAAACGCAACCGGAGAATCTTCCTAATTGATCAACAGCAGGTACATGTTGAAGACATAAGGAAACCATATAAACATTAAGCACACATGATCGTGCACATTCATCATTAGCATTGCATTATAACTGGGTGAAGCTATTCCAAATATTTAAGAGCACATACGCACCGTTGCTCCCACGTGAACCGAAGAAAGAGAGGTAAATTGAATTTTATAAAAATAATTAGCTAATTAAAAATTAATTTAATATAAAAATAGAGAGATATTGACATAATAATAACTTTCACGTAAAAAACTGAAAAGAAAAAAAAAATCACGGTCCCAACATCGAATACAGACCTTTACAAATTCAAGAAGAATTTTACAATTAAAACAACTTACCTTAGTGCTTCTTTTCCTTAAGCAGATAGGTAATCTGAATTTCTATAGAGAAATATTCACTTTGTCAAAAGATGAATGTAAGAATTCTAATCTTGAAAATCTAATTCTCTCTCTTTTCTCTTGTATTTTTTTCTCTCTT
>NW_026895824.1:0-18519 GCF_033153095.1 Gastrolobium bilobum | reverse complement strand
TTTACACTAGAGGATTCTTTCCGTTTTAATGTAAAAAAAACTTTCGAAAATTAGCTGAGGTGTCGCATTCTCCTTCAATCACAGCTTTCTGTTCACACTAGAGGATGTCTTGAAAACTTACTTCTTTTCGATGTAGTGAACAAAATATGTATGTTTGAATTTATGTTCACACTAGAGGATTCTTTCTGTTTTAGTGTAAAAAAAAACTTTTGAAAATTAGCTGAGGTGTCGCATTCTCCTTAAATCTCAGCTTTCTATTCATGCTAGAGGATGTCTTGAAAACTTATATATTTTCGATATAGTGAACAAAATATGTATGTTTGAATTTCTGTTCACACTAGAGGAATATTTCCGTTTTAATGTAAAAAAAACTTTTGAAAATTAGCTGAGGTGTCGCATTCTCCTTAAATCTCAGCTTTCTGTTCACACTAGATGATGTCTTGAAAACTTACTTCTTTTCGATATAGTGAACAAAATATGTATGTTTGAATTTCTGTTCACACTAGAGGATTCTTTCTGTTTTAATGTAAAAAAAAACTTTCGAAAATTAGCTGAGGTGTCGCATTCTCCTTAAATCTCAGCTTTCTGTTCACGCTAGAGGATGTCTTGAAAACTTACTTATTTTCGATATAGTGAACAGAATATGTATGTTTGAATTTCTGTTTACACTAGAGGATTCTTTCCGTTTTAATGTAAAAAAAACTTTCGAAAATTAGCTGAGGTGTCGCATTCTCCTTAAATCTCAGCTTTCTGTTCACACTAGATGATGTCTTGAAAACTTACTTCTTTTCGATATAGTGAACAAAATATGTATGTTTGAATTTCTGTTTACACTAGAGGATTCTTTCCATTTTAATGTAAAAAAAACTTTTGAAAATTAGCTGAGGTGTCGCATTCCCCTTCAATCACAGCTTTCTGTTCACACTAGAGGATGTCTTGAAAACTTACTTCTTTTCGATGTAGTGAACAAAATATGTATGTTTGAATTTCTGTTCACACTAGAGGATTCTTTCTGTTTTAATGTAAAAAAAAACTTTTGAAAATTAGCTGAGGTGTCGCATTCTCCTTAAATCTCAGCTTTCTGTTCACGCTAGAGGATGTCTTGAAAACTTACTTCTTTTCGATATAGTGAACAAAATATGTATGTTTGAATTTCTGTTTACACTAGAGGATTCTTTCCGTTTTAATGTAAAAAAAACTTTCGAAAATTAGCTGAGGTGTCGCATTCTCCTTCAATCACAGCTTTCTGTTCACACTAGAGGATGTCTTGAAAACTTACTTCTTTTCGATGTAGTGAACAAAATATGTATGTTTGAATTTATGTTCACACTAGAGGATTCTTTCTGTTTTAGTGTAAAAAAAAACTTTTGAAAATTAGCTGAGGTGTCGCATTCTCCTTAAATCTCAGCTTTCTATTCATGCTAGAGGATGTCTTGAAAACTTACTTATTTTCGATATAGTGAACACAATATGTATGTTTGAATTTCTGTTCACACTAGAGGATTCTTTCTGTTTTAATGTAAAAAAAACTTTCGAAAATTAGCTGAGGTGTCGCATTCTCCTTAAATCTCAGCTTTCTGTTCACGCTAGAGGATGTCTTGAAACCTTACTTATTTTCGTTATAGTGAACAAAATATGTATGTTTGAATTTCTGTTTACACTAGAGGATTCTTTCCGTTTTAATGTAAAAAAAACTTTCGAAAATTAGCTGAGGTGTCGCATTCTCCTTAAATCTCAGCTTTCTGTTCACGCTAGAGGATGTCTTGAAAACTTACTTATTTTCGATATAGTGAACAAAATATGTATGTTTGAATTTCGGTTTACACTAGAGGATTCTTTCCGTTTTAATGTAAAAAGAACTTTCAAAAATTTGCTGAGGTGTCGCATTCTCCTTCAATCTCAGCTTTCTGTTCACGCTAGAGGATGTCTTGAAAACTTACTTATTTTCGATATAGTGAACAAAATATGTATGTTTGAATTTCTGTTCACACTAGAGGATTCTTTCCGTTTTAATGTAAAAAAAACTTTTGAAAATTAGCTGAGGTGTCGCATTCTCCTTAAATCTCAGCTTTCTGTTCACGCTAGAGGATGTCTTGAAAACTTACTTATTTTCGATATAGTGAACAGAATATGTATGTTTGAATTTCTGTTTACACTAGAGGATTCTTTCCGTTTTAATGTAAAAAAAACTTTCGAAAATTAGCTGAGGTGTCGCATTCTCCTTAAATCTCAGCTTTCTGTTCACACTAGATGATGTCTTGAAAACTTACTTCTTTTCGATATAGTGAACAAAATATGTATGTTTGAATTTCTGTTTACACTAGAGGATTCTTTCCATTTTAATGTAAAAAAAACTTTTGAAAATTAGCTGAGGTGTCGCATTCCCCTTCAATCACAGCTTTCTGTTCACACTAGAGGATGTCTTGAAAACTTACTTCTTTTCGATGTAGTGAACAAAATATGTATGTTTGAATTTCTGTTCACACTAGAGGATTCTTTCTGTTTTAATGTAAAAAAAAACTTTTGAAAATTAGCTGAGGTGTCGCATTCTCCTTAAATCTCAGCTTTCTGTTCACGCTAGAGGATGTCTTGAAAACTTACTTCTTTTCGATATAGTGAACAAAATATGTATGTTTGAATTTCTGTTTACACTAGAGGATTCTTTCCGTTTTAATGTAAAAAAAACTTTCGAAAATTAGCTGAGGTGTCGCATTCTCCTTCAATCACAGCTTTCTGTTCACACTAGAGGATGTCTTGAAAACTTACTTCTTTTCGATGTAGTGAACAAAATATGTATGTTTGAATTTATGTTCACACTAGAGGATTCTTTCTGTTTTAGTGTAAAAAAAAACTTTTGAAAATTAGCTGAGGTGTCGCATTCTCCTTAAATCTCAGCTTTCTATTCATGCTAGAGGATGTCTTGAAAACTTATATATTTTCGATATAGTGAACAAAATATGTATGTTTGAATTTCTGTTCACACTAGAGGAATATTTCCGTTTTAATGTAAAAAAAAAACTTTCGAAAATTAGCTGAGGTGTCGCATTCTCCTTAAATCTCAGCTTTCTGTTCACACTAGATGATGTCTTGAAAACTTACTTCTTTTCGATATAGTGAACAAAATATGTATGTTTGAATTTCTGTTCACACTAGAGGATTCTTTCTGTTTTAATGTAAAAAAAAACTTTCGAAAATTAGCTGAGGTGTCGCTTTCTCCTTAAATCTCAGCTTTCTGTTCACGCTAGAGGATGTCTTGAAAACTTACTTATTTTCGATATAGTGAACAGAATATGTATGTTTGAATTTCTGTTTACACTAGAGGATTCTTTCCGTTTTAATGTAAAAAAAACTTTCGAAAATTAGCTGAGGTGTCGCATTCTCCTTAAATCTCAGCTTTCTGTTCACACTAGATGATGTCTTGAAAACTTACTTCTTTTCGATATAGTGAACAAAATATGTATGTTTGAATTTCTGTTTACACTAGAGGATTCTTTCCATTTTAATGTAAAAAAAACTTTTTGAAAATTAGCTGAGGTGTCGCATTCCCCTTCAATCACAGCTTTCTGTTCACACTAGAGGATGTCTTGAAAACTTACTTCTTTTCGATGTAGTGAACAAAATATGTATGTTTGAATTTCTGTTCACACTAGAGGATTCTTTCTGTTTTAATGTAAAAAAAAACTTTTGAAAATTAGCTGAGGTGTCGCATTCTCCTTAAATCTCAGCTTTCTGTTCACGCTAGAGGATGTCTTGAAAACTTACTTCTTTTCGATATAGTGAACAAAATATGTATGTTTGAATTTCTGTTTACACTAGAGGATTCTTTCCGTTTTAATGTAAAAAAAACTTTCGAAAATTAGCTGAGGTGTCGCATTCTCCTTCAATCACAGCTTTCTGTTCACACTAGAGGATGTCTTGAAAACTTACTTCTTTTCGATGTAGTGAACAAAATATGTATGTTTGAATTTATGTTCACACTAGAGGATTCTTTCTGTTTTAGTGTAAAAAAAAACTTTTGAAAATTAGCTGAGGTGTCGCATTCTCCTTAAAGCTCAGCTTTCTATTCATGCTAGAGGATGTCTTGAAAACTTACTTATTTTCGATATAGTGAACACAATATGTATGTTTGAATTTCTGTTCACACTAGAGGATTCTTTCTGTTTTAATGTAAAAAAAACTTTCGAAAATTAGCTGAGGTGTCGCATTCTCCTTAAATCTCAGCTTTCTGTTCACGCTAGAGGATGTCTTGAAACCTTACTTATTTTCGTTATAGTGAACAAAATATGTATGTTTGAATTTCTGTTTACACTAGAGGATTCTTTCCGTTTTAATGTAAAAAAAACTTTCGAAAATTAGCTGAGGTGTCGCATTCTCCTTCAATCTCAGCTTTCTGTTCACGCTAGAGGATGTCTTGAAAACTTACTTATTTTCGATATAGTGAACAAAATATGTATGTTTGAATTTCTGTTCACACTAGAGGATTCTTTCTGTTTTAATGTAAAAAAAACTTTCGAAAATTAGCGGAGGTGTCGCATTCTCCTTAAATCTCAGCTTTCTGTTCACGCTAGAGGATGCCTTGAAAACTTACTTATTTTCGATATAGTGAACAAAATATGTATGTTTGAATTTCTGTTCACACTAGAGGATTCTTTCTGTTTTAATGTAAAAAAAACTTTTGAAAATTAGCTGAGGTGTCGCATTCTCCTTCAATCTCAGCTTTCTGTTCACGCTAGAGGATGTCTTAAAAACTTACTTATTTTCGATATAGTGAACACAATATGTATTTTTGAATTTCTGTTCACACTAGAGGATTCTTTCTGTTTTAATGTAAAAAAAACTTTCGAAAATTAGCTGAGGTGTCGTATTCTCCTTAAATCTCAGCTTTCTGTTCACGCTAGAGGATATCTTGAAACCTTACTTATTTTCGTTATAGTGAACAAAATATGTATGTTTGAATTTCTGTTTACACTAGAGGATTCTTTCCGTTTTAATGTAAAAAAAACTTTCGAAAATTAGCTGAGGTGTCGCATTCTCCTTCAATCTCAGCTTTCTGTTCACACTAGATGATGCCTTGAAAACTTACTTCTTTTCGATATAGTGAACAAAATATGTATGTTTGAATTTCTATTCACACTAGAGGATTCTTTCCGTTTTAATGTAAAAAAAACTTTTGAAAATTAGCTGAGGTGTCGCATTCTCCTTAAATCTCAGCTTTCTGTTCACGCTAGAGGATGTCTTGAAAACTTACTTATTTTCGATATAGTGAACAAAATATGTATGTTTGAATTTCGGTTTACACTAGAGGATTCTTTCCGTTTTAATGTAAAAAAAACTTTCAAAAATTTGCTGAGGTGTCGCATTCTCCTTCAATCTCAGCTTTCTGTTCACGCTAGAGGATGTCTTGAAAACTTACTTATTTTCGATATAGTGAACAAAATATGTATGTTTGAATTTCTGTTCACACTAGAGGATTCTTTCCGTTTTAATGTAAAAAAAACTTTTGAAAATTAGCTGAGGTGTCGCATTCTCCTTAAATCTCAGCTTTCTGTTCACGCTAGAGGATGTCTTGAAAACTTACTTATTTTCGATATAGTGAACAGAATATGTATGTTTGAATTTCTGTTTACACTAGAGGATTCTTTCCGTTTTAATGTAAAAAAAACTTTCGAAAATTAGCTGAGGTGTCGCATTCTCCTTAAATCTCAGCTTTCTGTTCACACTAGATGATGTCTTGAAAACTTACTTCTTTTCGATATAGTGAACAAAATATGTATGTTTGAATTTCTGTTTACACTAGAGGATTCTTTCCGTTTTAATGTAAAAAAAACTTTTGAAAATTAGCTGAGGTGTCGCATTCTCCTTAAATCTCAGCTTTCTGTTCACACTAGAGGATGTCTTGAAAACTTACTTCTTTTCGATATAGTGAACAAAATATGTATGTTTGAATTTCTGTTTACACTAGAGGATTCTTTCCGTTTTAATGTAAAAAAAACTTTCGAAAATTAGCTGAGGTGTCGCATTCTCCTTAAATCTCAGCTTTCTGTTCACACTAGAGGATGTCTTACTTCTTTTCGATATAGTGAACAAAATATGTATGTTTGAATTTCTGTTCAAAATAATGTAAAAAAAACTTTCGAAAATTAGCTGAGGTGTCGCATTCTCCTTCAATCTCAGCTTTCTGTTCACACTAGATGATGGCTTGAAAACTTACTTCTTTTCGATATAGTGAACAAAATATGTATGTTTGAATTTCTGTTCACACTAGAGGATTCTTTCTGTTTTAATGTAAAAAAAACTTTCGAAAATTAGCTGAGGTGTCGCATTCTCCTTAAATCTCAGCTTTCTGTTCACGCTAGAGGATGTCTTGAAAACTTACTTATTTTCGATATAGTGAACAAAATATGTATGTTTGAATTTCTGTTTACACTAGAGGATTCTTTCCGTTTTAATGTAAAAAAAACTTTCGAAAATTAGCTGAGGTGTCGCATTCTCCTTCAATCTCAGCTTTCTGTTCACACTAGATGATGCCTTGAAAACTTACTTCTTTTCGATATAGTGAACAAAATATGTATGTTTGAATTTCTGTTCACACTAGAGGATTCTTTCCGTTTTAATGTAAAAAAAACTTTCGAAAATTAGCTGAGGTGTCGCATTCTCCTTAAATCTCAGCTTTCTGTTCACGCTAGAGGATGTCTTGAAAACTTACTTATTTTCGATATAGTGAACAAAATATGTATGTTTGAATTTCTGTTTACACTAGAGGATTCTTTCCGTTTTAATGTAAAAAAAACTTTCGAAAATTAGCTGAGGTGTCGCATTCTCCTTCAATCTCAGCTTTCTGTTCACACTAGATGATGCCTTGAAAACTTACTTCTTTTCGATATAGTGAACAAATGTATGTTTGAATTTCTGTTCACACTAGAGGATTCTTTCCGTTTTAATGTAAAAAAAACTTTCGAAAATTAGCTGAGGTGTCGCATTCTCCTTAAATCTCAGCTTTCTGTTCACGCTAGAGGATGTCTTGAAAACTTACTTATTTTCGATATAGTGAACAAAATATGTATGTTTGAATTTCTGTTTACACTAGTGGATTCTTTCCGTTTTAATGTAAAAAAAACTTTCGAAAATTAGCTGAGGTGTCGCATTCTCCTTCAATCTCAGCTTTCTGTTCACACTAGATGATGCCTTGAAAACTTACTTATTTTCGATATAGTGAACAAAATATGTATGTTTGAATTTCTGTTCACACTAGAGGATTCTTTCTGTTTTAATGTAAAAAAAACTTTTGAAAATTAGCTGAGGTGTCGCATTCTCCTTAAATCTCAGTTTTTTGCTCACACTAGATGATGCCTTGAAAACTTACTTCTTTTCGATATAGTGAACAAAATATGTATGTTTGAATTTCTGTTCACACTAGAGGATTATTTCCGTTTTAATGTAAAAAAAACTTTCGAAAATTAGCTGAGGTGTCGCATTCTCCTTAAATCTCAGCTTTCTGTTCACGCTAGAGGATGTCTTGAAACCTTACTTATTTTCGTTATAGTGAACAAAATATGTATGTTTGAATTTCTGTTTACACTAGAGGATTCTTTCCGTTTTAATGTAAAAAAAACTTTCGAAAATTAGCTGAGGTGTCGCATTCTCCTTCAATCTCAGCTTTCTGTTCACACTAGATGATGCCTTGAAAACTTACTTCTTTTCGATATAGTGAACAAAATATGTATGTTTGAATTTCTGTTCACACTAGAGGATTCTTTCCGTTTTAATGTAAAAAAAACTTTCGAAAATTAGCTGAGGTGTCGCATTCTCCTTAAATCTCAGCTTTCTGTTCACGCTAGAGGATGTCTTGAAAACTTACTTATTTTCGATATAGTGAACAAAATATGTATGTTTGAATTTCTGTTTACACTAGTGGATTCTTTCCGTTTTAATGTAAAAAAAACTTTCGAAAATTAGCTGAGGTGTCGCATTCTCCTTCAATCTCAGCTTTCTGTTCACACTAGATGATGCCTTGAAAACTTACTTCTTTTCGATATAGTGAACAAAATATGTATGTTTGAATTTCTGTTCACACTAGTGGATTCTTTCCGTTTTAATGTAAAAAAAACTTTCGAAAATTAGCTGAGGTGTCGCATTCTCCTTAAATCTCAGCTTTTTGTTCACGCTAGAGGATGTCTTGAAAACTTACTTCTTTTCGATATAGTGAACACAATATGTATGTTTGAATTTCTGTTTACACTAGTGGATTCTTTCCGTTTTAATGTAAAAAAATCTTTCGAAAATTAGCTGAGGTGTCGCATTCTCCTTAAATCTCAGCTTTCTGTTCACGCTAGAGGATGTCTTGAAAACTTACTTATTTTCGATATAGTGAACAAAATATGTATGTTTGAATTTCTTTTCACACTAGAGGATTCTTTCTGTTTTAATGTAAAAAAAACTTTTGAAAATTAGCTGAGGTGTCGCATTCTCCTTAAATCTCAGTTTTTTGCTCACACTAGATGATGCCTTGAAAACTTACTTCTTTTCGATATAGGGAACAAAATATGTATGTTTGAATTTCTGTTCACACTAGAGGATTATTTCCGTTTTAATGTAAAAAAAACTTTCGAAAATTAGCTGAGGTGTCGCATTCTCCTTAAATCTCAGCTTTCTGTTCACGCTAGAGGATGTCTTGAAACCTTACTTATTTTCGTTATAGTGAACAAAATATGTATGTTTGAATTTCTGTTTACACTAGAGGATTCTTTCCGTTTTAATGTAAAAAAAACTTTCGAAAATTAGCTGAGGTGTCGCATTCTCCTTCAATCTCAGCTTTCTGTTCACACTAGATGATGCCTTGAAAACTTACTTCTTTTCGATATAGTGAACAAAATATGTATGATTGAATTTATGTTCACACTAGTTGATTCTTTCCGTTTTAATGTAAAAAAAACTTTCGAAAATTAGCTGAGGTGTCGCATTCTCCTTAAATCTCAGCTTTCTGTTCACGCTAGAGGATGTCTTGAAAACTTACTTATTTTCGATATAGTGAACAAAATATGTATGTTTGAATTTCTGTTTACACTAGTGGATTCTTTCCGTTTTAATGTAAAAAAAACTTTCGAAAATTAGCTGAGGTGTCGCATTCTCCTTCAATCTCAGCTTTCTGTTCACACTAGATGATGCCTTGAAAACTTACTTCTTTTCGATATAGTGAACAAAATATGTATGTTTGAATTTCTGTTCACACTAGTGGATTCTTTCCGTTTTAATGTAAAAAAAACTTTCGAAAATTAGCTGAGGTGTCGCATTCTCCTTAAATCTCAGCTTTCTGTTCACGCTAGAGGATGTCTTGAAAACTTACTTATTTTCGATATAGTGAACAAAATATGTATGTTTGAATTTCTGTTCACACTAGAGGATTCTTTCTGTTTTAATGTAAAAAAAACTTTTGAAAATTAGCTGAGGTGTCGCATTCTCCTTAAATCTCAGTTTTCTGCTCACACTAGATGATGCCTTGAAAACTTACTTCTTTTCGATATAGTGAACAAAATATGTATGTTTGAATTTCTGTTCACACTAGAGGATTATTTCCGTTTTAATGTAAAAAAAACTTTCGAAAATTAGCTGAGGTGTCGCATTCTCCTTAAATCTCAGCTTTCTGTTCACGCTAGAGGATGTCTTGAAACCTTACTTATTTTCGTTATAGTGAACAAAATATGTATGTTTGAATTTCTGTTTACACTAGAGGATTCTTTCCGTTTTAATGTAAAAAAAACTTTCGAAAATTAGCTGAGGTGTCGCATTCTCCTTCAATCTCAGCTTTCTGTTCACACTAGATGATGCCTTGAAAACTTACTTCTTTTCGATATAGTGAACAAAATATGTATGTTTGAATTTCTGTTCACACTAGAGGATTCTTTCCGTTTTAATGTAAAAAAAACTTTCGAAAAGTAGCTGAGGTGTCGCATTCTCCTTAAATCTCAGCTTTCTGTTCACGCTAGAGGATGTCTTGAAAACTTACTTATTTTCGATATAGTGAACAAAATATGTATGTTTGAATTTCTGTTTACACTAGTGGATTCTTTCCGTTTTAATGTAAAAAAAACTTTCGAAAATTAGCTGAGGTGTCGCATTCTCCTTCAATCTCAGCTTTCTGTTCACACTAGATGATGCCTTGAAAACTTACTTCTTTTCGATATAGTGAACAAAATATGTATGTTTGAATTTCTGTTCACACTAGTGGATTCTTTCCGTTTTAATGTAAAAAAAACTTTCGAAAATTAGCTGAGGTGTCGCATTCTCCTTAAATCTCAGCTTTTTGTTCACGCTAGAGGATGTCTTGAAAACTTACTTCTTTTCGATATAGTGAACACAATATGTATGTTTGAATTTCTGTTTACACTAGTGGATTCTTTCCGTTTTAATGTAAAAAAATCTTTCGAAAATTAGCTGAGGTGTCGCATTCTCCTTAAATCTCAGCTTTCTGTTCACGCTAGAGGATGTCTTGAAAACTTACTTATTTTCGATATAGTGAACAAAATATGTATGTTTGAATTTCTTTTCACACTAGAGGATTCTTTCTGTTTTAATGTAAAAAAAACTTTTGAAAATTAGCTGAGGTGTCGCATTCTCCTTAAATCTCAGTTTTTTGCTCACACTAGATGATGCCTTGAAAACTTACTTCTTTTCGATATAGGGAACAAAATATGTATGTTTGAATTTCTGTTCACACTAGAGGATTATTTCCGTTTTAATGTAAAAAAAACTTTCGAAAATTAGCTGAGGTGTCGCATTCTCCTTAAATCTCAGCTTTCTGTTCACGCTAGAGGATGTCTTGAAACCTTACTTATTTTCGTTATAGTGAACAAAATATGTATGTTTGAATTTCTGTTTACACTAGAGGATTCTTTCCGTTTTAATGTAAAAAAAACTTTCGAAAATTAGCTGAGGTGTCGCATTCTCCTTCAATCTCAGCTTTCTGTTCACACTAGATGATGCCTTGAAAACTTACTTCTTTTCGATATAGTGAACAAAATATGTATGTTTGAATTTCTGTTCACACTAGAGGATTCTTTCCGTTTTAATGTAAAAAAAACTTTCGAAAAATAGCTGAGGTGTCGCATTCTCCTTAAATCTCAGCTTTCTGTTCACGCTAGAGGATGTCTTGAAAACTTACTTATTTTCGATATAGTGAACAAAATATGTATGTTTGAATTTCTGTTTACACTAGTGGATTCTTTCCGTTTTAATGTAAAAAAAACTTTCGAAAATTAGCTGAGGTGTCGCATTCTCCTTAAATCTCAGCTTTCTGTTCACGCTAGAGGATGTCTTGAAAACTTACTTATTTTCGATATAGTGAACAAAATATGTATGTTTGAATTTCTGTTTCACACTAGAGGATTCTTTCTTTTTAATGTAAAAAAAACTTTTGAAAATTAGCTGAGGTGTCGCATTCTCCTTAAATCTCAGTTTTTTGCTCACACTAGATGATGCCTTGAAAACTTACTTCTTTTCGATATAGTGAACAAAATATGTATGTTTGAATTTCTGTTCACACTAGAGGATTATTTCCGTTTTAATGTAAAAAAAACTTTCGAAAATTAGCTGAGGTGTCGCATTCTCCTTAAATCTCAGCTTTCTGTTCACGCTAGAGGATGTCTTGAAAACTTACTTATTTTCGATATAGTGAACAAAATATGTATGTTTGAATTTCTGTTTACACTAGTGGATTCTTTCCGTTTTAATGTAAAAAAAACTTTCGAAAATTAGCTGAGGTGTCGCATTCTCCTTCAATCTCAGCTTTCTATTCACACTAGATGATGCCTTGAAAACTTACTTCTTTTCGATATAGTGAACAAAATATGTATGTTTGAATTTCTGTTCACACTAGAGGATTCTTTCCGTTTTAATGTAAAAAAAAAATTCGAAAATTAGCTGAGGTGTCGCATTCTCCTTAAATCTCAGCTTTCTGTTCACGCTAGAGGATGTCTTGAAAACTTACTTATTTTCGATATAGTGAACAAAATATATATGTTTGAATTTCTGTTTACACTAGTGGATTCTTTCCGTTTTAATGTAAAAAAAACTTTCGAAAATTAGCTGAGGTGTCGCATTCTCCTTCAATCTCAGCTTTCTATTCACACTAGATGATGCCTTGAAAACTTACTTATTTTCGATATAGTGAACAAAATATGTATGTTTGAATTTCTGTTCACACTAGTGGATTCTTTCCGTTTTAATGTGAAAAAAAAATTCAAAAATTAGCTGAGGTGTCGCATTCTCCTTAAATCTCAGCTTTTTGTTCACGCTAGAGGATGTCTTGAAAACTTACTTCTTTTCGATATAGTGAACAAAATATGTATGTTTGAATTTCTGTTTACACTAGAGGATTCTTTCCGTTTTAATGTAAAAAAAACTTTCGAAAATTAGCTGAGGTGTCGCATTCTCCTTCAATCTCAGCTTTCTGTTCACACTAGATGATGCCTTGAAAACTTACTTCTTTTCGATATAGTGAACAAAATATGTATGTTTGAATTTCTGTTCACACTAGAGGATTCTTTCCGTTTTAATGTAAAAAAAACTTTCGAAAATTAGCTGAGGTGTCGCATTCTCCTTAAATCTCAGCTTTCTGTTCACGCTAGAGGATGTCTTGAAAACTTACTTATTTTCGATATAGTGAACAAAATATGTATGTTTGAATTTCTGTTTACACTAGTGGATTCTTTCCGTTTTAATGTAAAAAAAACTTTCGAAAATTAGCTGAGGTGTCGCATTCTCCTTCATTCTCAGCTTTCTATTCACACTAGACGATGCCTTGAAAACTTACTTATTTTCGATATAGTGAACAAAATATGTATGTTTGAATTTCTGTTTACACTAGAGGATTCTTTCCGTTTTAATGTAAAAAAAACTTTCGAAAATTAGCTGAGGTGTCGCATTCTCCTTCAATCTCAGCTTTCTGTTCACACTAGATGATGCCTTGAAAACTTACTTCTTTTCGATACAGTGAACAAAATATGCATGTTTGAATTTCTGTTCACACTAGAGGATTCTTTCCGTTTTAATGTAAAAAAAACTTTCGAAAATTAGCTGAGGTGTCGCATTCTCCTTAAATCTCAGCTTTCTGTTCACGCTAGAGGATGTCTTGAAAACTTACTTATTTTCGATATAGTGAACAAAATATGTATGTTTGAATTTCTGTTTACACTAGTGGATTCTTTCCGTTTTAATGTAAAAAAAACTTTCGAAAATTAGCTGAGGTGTCGCATTCTCCTTCAATCTCAGCTTTCTATTCACACTAGATGATGCCTTGAAAACTTACTTATTTTCGATATAGTGAACAAAATATGTATGTTTGAATTTCTGTTCACACTAGTGGATTCTTTCCGTTTTAATGTAAAAAAAAAATTCGAAAATTAGCTGAGGTGTCGCATTCTCCTTACATCTCAGCTTTTTGTTCACGCTAGAGGATGTCTTGAAAACTTACTTCTTTTCTATATAGTGAACAAAATATGTATGTTTGAATTTATGTTTACACTAGAGGATTCTTTCCGTTTTAATGTAAAAAAAACTTTTGAAAATTAGCTGAGGTGTCGCATTCTCCTTCAATCTCAGGTTTCTGTTCACACTAGATGATGCCTTGAAAACTTACTTCTTTTCGATATAGTGAACAAAATATGTATGTTTGAATTTCTATTCACACTAGAGGATTCTTTCCGTTTTAATGTAAAAAAAACTTTCGAAAATTAGCTGAGGTGTCGCATTCTCCTTAAATCTCAGCTTTCTGTTCACGCTAGAGGATGTCTTGAAAACTTACTTATTTTCGATATAGTGAACAAAATATGTATGTTTGAATTTCTGTTGACACTAGTGGATTCTGTCCGTTTTAATGTAAAAAAAACTTTCGAAAATTAGCTGAGGTGTCGCATTCTCCTTCAATCTCAGCTTTCTATTCACACTAGATGATGCCTTGAAAACTTACTTCTTTTCGATATAGTGAACAAAATATGTATGTTTGAATTTCTGTTCACACTAGTGGATTCTTTCCGTTTTAATGTAAAACAAACTTTCGAAAATTAGCTGAGGTGTTGCATTCTCTTTAAATCTCAGCTTTCTGTTCACGCTAGAGGATGTCTTGAAAACTTACTTATTTTCGATATAGTGAACAAAATATGTATGTTTGAATTTCTGTTCACACTAGAGGATTATTTCCGTTTTAATGTAAAAAAAAACTTTCGAAAATTAGCTGAGGGGTCGCATTCTCCTTAAATCTCAGCTTTCTGTTCACGCTAGAGGATGTCTTGAAAACTTACTTATTTTCGATATAGTGAACATAATATGTATGTTTGAATTTCTGTTTACACTAGTGGATTCTTTCCGTTTTAATGTAAAAAAACTTTCGAAAATTAGCTGAGGTGTCGCATTCTCCTTCAATCTCAGCTTTCTATTCACACTAGATGATGCCTTGAAAACTTACTTATTTTCGATATAGTGAACAAAATATGTATGTTTGAATTTCTGTTCACACTGGAGGATTCTTTCCGTTTTAATGTAAAAAAAACTTTTGAAAATTAGCTGAGGTGTCGCATTCTCCTTAAATCTCAGCTTTCTGTTCACGCTAGAGGATGTCTTGAAAACTTACTTATTTTCGTTATAGTGAACAAAATATGTATGTTTGAATTTCTGTTCACACTAGAGGATTCTTTCCGTTTTAATGTAAAAAAAACTTTCGAGAATTAGCTGAGGTGTCGCATTCTCCTTAAATCTCAGCTTTCTGTTCACGCTAGAAGATGTCTTGAAAACTTACTTATTTTCGATATAGTGAACAAAATATGTATGTTTGAATTTCTGTTCACACTAGAGGATTCTTTCCGTTTTAATGTAAAAAAAACTTTTGAAAATTAGCTGAGGTGTCGCATTCTCCTTAAATCTCAGCTTTCTGTTCACGCTAGATGATGCCTTGAAAATTTACTTCTTTTCGATATAGTGAACAAAATATGTATGTTTGAATTTCTGTTCACACTGGTGGATTCTTTCCGTTTTAATGTAAAAAAAACTTTCGAAAATTAGCTGAGGTGTCGCATTCTCCTTAAATCTCAGCTTTCTGTTCACGCTAGAGGATGTCTTGAAAACTTACTTACTTTCGTTATAGTGAACAAAATATGTATGTTTGAATTTCAGTTCACACTAGAGGATTCTTTCCGTTTTAATGTAAAAAGAACTTTCGAAAATTAGCTGAGGTGTCGCATTCTCCTTAAATCTCAGCTTTCTGTTCACGCTAGAGGATATCTTGAAAACTTTTTTATTTTCGATATAGTGAACAAATAATGTATGTTTGAATTTCTGTTCACACTAGAGGATTCTTTCTGCTTTAATGTAAAAAAAACTTTTGAAAATTAGCTGAGCTGTCGCATTCTCCTTAAATCTCAGTTTTTTGCTCACACTAGATGATGCCTTGAAAACTTACTTCTTTTCGATATAGTGAACAAAATATGTATGTTTGAATTTCTGTTCACACTAGAGGATTATTTCCGTTTTAATGTAAAAAAAAAACTTTTGAAAATTAGCTGAGGTGTCGCATTCTCCTTAAATCTCAGCTTTCTGTTCACGCTAGAGGATGTCTTGAAAACTTACTTATTTTCGATATAGTGAACAAAATATGTATGTTTGAATTTCTGTTTACACTAGTGGATTCTTTCCGTTTTAATGTAAAAAAAACTTTCGAAAATTAGCTGAGGTGTCGCATTCTCCTTCAATCTCAGCTTTCTATTCACACTAGATGATGCCTTGAAAACTTACTTCTTTTCGATATAGTGAACAAAATATGTATGTTTGAATTTCTGTTCACACTAGTGGATTCTTTCCGTTTTAATGTAAAAAAAACTTTCGAAAATTAGCTGAGGTGTCGCATTCTCCTTAAATCTCAGCTTTTTGTTCACGCTAGAGGATGTCTTGAAAACTTACTTCTTTTCGATATAGTGAACAAAATATGTATGTTTGAATTTCTGTTTACACTAGTGGATTCTTTCCGTTTTAATGTAAAAAAAACTTTCAAAAATTAGCTGAGGTGTCGCATTCTCCTTAAATCTCCGTTTTTTGCTCACACTAGATGATGCCTTGAAAACTTACTTCTTTTCGATATAGTGAACAAAATATGTATGTTTGAATTTCTGTTCACACTAGAGGATTCTTTCCGTTTTAATGTAAAAAAAAACTTTTGAAAATTTGCTGAGGTGTTGCATTCTCCTTAAATCTCAGCTTTCTGTTCACGCTAGAGGATGTCTTGAAAACTTATATATTTTCGATATAGTGAACACAATATGTATGTTTGAATTTCTGTTCACACTAGAGGATTCTTTCTGTTTTAATGTAAAAAAAACTTTTGAAAATTAGCTGAGCTGTCGCATTCTCCTTAAATCTCAGTTTTTTGCTCACACTAGATGATGCCTTGAAAACTTACTTCTTTTCGATATAGTGAACAAAATATGTATGTTTGAATTTCTGTTCACACTAGAGGATTATTTCCGTTTTAATGTAAAAAAAACTTTCGAAAATTAGCTGAGGTGTCGCATTCTCCTTAAATCTCAGCTTTCTGTTCACGCTAGAAGATGTCTTGAAAACTTACTTATTTTCGATATAGTGAACAAAATATGTATGTTTGAATTTCTGTTTACACTAGTGGATTCTTTCCGTTTTAATGTAAAAAAAACTTTCGAAAATTAGCTGAGGTGTCGCATTCTCCTTCAATCTCAGCTTTCTATTCACACTAGATGATGCCTTGAAAACTTACTTCTTTTCGATATAGTGAACAAAATATGTATGTTTGAATTTCTGTTCACACTAGAGGATTCTTTCTGCTTTAATGTAAAAAAAACTTTCGAAAATTAGCTGAGGTGTCGCATTCTCCTTAAATCTCAGCTTTCTGTTCACGCTAGAAGATGTCTTGAAAACTTACTTATTTTCGATATAGTGAACAAAATATGTATGTTTGAATTTCTGTTTACACTAGTGGATTCTTTCCGTTTTAATGTAAAAAAAAACTTTCGAAAATTAGCTGAGGTGTCGCATTCTCCTTCAATCTCAGCTTTCTGTTCACACTAGATGATGCATTGAAAACCTACTTCTTTTCGATATAGTGAACAAAATATGTATGTTTGAATTTCTGTTCACACTAGAGGATTCTTTCCGTTTTAATGTAAAAAAAACTTTCGAAAATTAGCTGAGGTGTCGCATTCTTTTTAAATCTCAGCTTTCTGTTCACGCTAAAGGATGTCTTGAAAACTTACTTATTTTCGATATAGTGAACAAAATATGTATGTTTGAATTTCGGTTTACACTAGAGGATTCTTTCTGTTTTAATGTAAAAAAAACTTTCGAAAATTAGCTGAGGTGTCGCATTCTCCTTCAATCTCAGCTTTCTATTCACACTAGATGATGCCTTGAAAACTTACTTCTTTTCGATATAGTGAACAAAATATGTATGTTTGAATTTCTGTTCACACTAGTGGATTCTTTCCGTTTTAATGTAAAAAAAACTTTCGAAAATTAGCTGAGGTGTCGCATTCTCCTTCAATCTCAGCTTTCTGTTCACACTAGATGATGCCTTGAAAACCTACTTCTTTTCGATATAGTGAACAAAATATGTATGTTTGAATTTCTGTTCACACTAGAGGATTCTTTCCGTTTTAATGTAAAAAAAACTTTCGAAAATTAGCTGAGGTGTCGCATTCTCCTTAAATCTCAGCTTTCTGTTCACGCTAGAGGATGTCTTGAAAACTTACTTATTTTCGATATAGTGAACAAAATATGTATGTTTGAATTTCGGTTTACACTAGAGGATTCTTTCCGTTTTAATGTAAAAAGAACTTTCAAAAATTAGCTGAGGTGTCGCATTCTCCTTCAATCTCAGCTTTCTGTTCACGCTAGAGGATGTCTTGAAAACTTACTTATTTTCGATATAGTGAACAAAATATGTATGTTTGAATTTCTGTTCACACTAGAGGATTTTTGCCTTTTTAATGTAAAAAAAACTTTCGAAAATTAGCTGAAGTGTCGCATTCTCCTTAAATCTCAGCTTTCTATTCACACTAGATGATGCCTTGAAAACTTACTTCTTTTCGATATAGTGAACAAAATATGTATGTTTGAATTTCTGTTCACACTAGAGGATTCTTTCCGTTTTAATGTAAAAAAAACTTTCGAAAATTAGCTGAGGTGTCGCATTCTCCTTCAATCTCAGCTTTCTGTTCACAGTAGATGATGCCTTGAAAACTTACTTCTTTTCGATATAGTGAACAAAATATGTATGTTTGAATTTCTGTTCACACTAGTGGATTCTTTCCGTTTTAATGTAAAAAAAACTTTCGAAAATTAGCTGAGGTGTCGCATTCTCCTTCAATCTCAGCTTTCTGTTCACACTAGATGATGCCTTGAAAACTTACTTCTTAGTGATATAGTGAACAAAATATGTATGTTTGAATTTCTGTTCACACTAGTGGATTCTTTCCGTTTTAATGTAAAAAAAACTTTCGAAAATTA